>NC_056734.1:804848822-805127414 GCF_019279795.1 Protopterus annectens
ACTGTGTGAACATAACCATCCTCATATGTGCCACTCACACACTAACCTTGCATATACTGGGCCAATACACAGTGTAGTCTGATGCCTGACTGTGGTATGGGACATATGTCAGTCTGGCCCTACAAACATGTACGCTGATAGGGTACCATAAACTGGAGCAGCATGCAATGTCAGATAGAACAGGACCAAGAACAATGACATCTACAACAGTCTGTACAAAGGTCAGATAACATATTCACAATACGCACTCTGTCAACAATCACCATAAGTACACAGACCTCACTACTGTACAGACTACAACAGAATGTCCAGGTTTTATCCTCAAATTTAAGGCCTACTATACATAACATGTCTAGCAGTCTGATATCTCATTGACTTGTTAGCAGGTATGATGTCAGTAAATAATGATGTACTGTACATATGCACCTCTTTCTACATGACATATGGACAAAGGGTGACAGACTTGGGGGACGGAAGCACAATCACAGGGCCAATATTGACATATTGCTGTGATAAACTGAGAAATTTCCTGGTGTAACACAGTTTGTTGTGACATACTCTTCTGAGGGATATGAAGTCAGTAACTCACATGGATGTCACCATGTAGTGACTGCAATCATTAGAGTATGCTACTGCATTTCTAAAGATAGGAAATGTGAGAGTAACATGCCACATGTAAGACTCCAAACTCTGGCCAGTCTACAGATAGCCCTACAGCTGAGAGTTTCCTCAACCACATAACACTGGCATGCCAGACTTTAAATCATGTAGAACAGCCATATCCACACAAACCCTGTTAAACCAATATTACTTCAAATGTAGAACAGCAATACGTACATTCTGTTCCCATGTCTGGAACATTCCCCTTCTATTTGTTGGCTTGTCTCCACAGTGTATGTTGTAAGAGGTAATGTTAAGTTGTCAATCTCGCCTTCATTCTTGCTGGATGGGTTCGGAGCCGATCCTCGGCTCCGACTCGGCCAATACTAAAGCTCGAGAGCTAATTCCACCGGCTCGAGGCTCCCCTATATCCCACAATGCTAGGCGGTAACTACTCAGATCTCGTTTGCCGCTATAGCTGACGAGGTGCGTTTTCTACCGGCTCAGGCAGGTTAGTTCATTTTTACCTTTAGGTACTTCTAATAACCCCTTTTTTATTTTTGATACATAACCTTTCAGTTTAATTTAAAGATTTAGATAAATCGACCCCTGTTTGTCTAGCCCCCTGTTCCCTTATTCTAGGCCTTCGGCCCCTTCCCTCTCCCTAGTCCTTTACTAAATTAGTTATTTTGTAAGGGCTTGTGTGTGTGTGTTTGTGGCTTAACCTTAATAATTTATTTTAATATTTTTTCTAAAGAGAGTGTCTGGAGTGTGTTTGTGTGTGCTAGGCTCTCTTTTTTACTATGGCTAAAGACAAGGTCTCAGGCTTCAAGAAGTGTGATTCGTGCTGTCAGAAAATGTCTCTGACAGACGGTCACACTTCTTGTGTGTATTGCCTGGGGCCTTTGCACCTGCAGGACTCTTGTGCTTTTTGTCATGGGTTTAGCCCTAGAGTCCTGCAGGAATGCAAGAATAAGCTTATCTTGCGGGGCTTATTAAAGCCTGAAGGCCCCCCCGACTCAGTCTGTGTCGGGGAAGCCTTCAAGAACTTCCAAACAGTCGGCTCCTGCTCCAGAGTTGACTGCTGAGAAGTCTAAGTCGGCTTCGACATCAGCTCTGGCTGGAGCCGATGTTTCTAAGCCTCATACTGTTACCTTCGGCTCCGGCTGGAGCCGAGGCTGATAAACTTTGTCGGCTCCGATACCTTTATCGGAGCCACAATCGAGAAAGAGGTCCAGATCCCCCTCTATCGGATCCGTGCATTCGCGCCAGGATCCCCTCTTCTTTCGGAACGAAGTCACAAAACTCATTCCTCACGGTCTTCCAGATTATCAGACCATGACTTGCAAAGGGTAGTGAGTAGACTTCTCAAGTCCGAGGCACTGGCCCAAATGCTGCATGGCCCGACTCACCAGTCAGTGGCTATTCCCGTTCCCCAATACATTCCTCCTCTGACTCCTTTGAGTTCGGAGCCAAGGCTTGTCGGAGCCATGACTGTCGGTGCGTCGGATCCGATACCTTCCATTTTGGCTCCGTCGTCTGCTCCGATCTCCTCTTTGGAGGGATCTCGGCGCCGAGCTTCCCTCATCGGCTCCGAGGGGGCGAGTGGCATCGGACCCTTGTCCGACCCCGCTCTCCCTCTCGGGGCTTCGGCGTTGGTGAGTTTGGCTCCGACATCGGCTTCGGAGCCATCTCTGTCAGTGCCGGGGAAGGTCCTTGTCTCTTCGGAGCGGGGGCCTCGGGCCTTGCCTGACAGGGGTGCCTTCGAGGTCATGCAGAGCGTGCTAGAACCAGGTTCTGCCCCACAGTCAGCTCCTTCAGCCCCTCCATCTACAGTGCCTGCGGTGATTTCTACTCACCCCCTTGTCTCAGACCGCAGAGAGCCAACTCCTCAAGATTCCCCATTGGGAATTTCTTCCTCTTCCGAGGCCTCTCCTGACCCTGCAGGAGATCCCCCAAGGAAGAGGCAGTGCAAGAGGAAGCACATTGACTCCCCTGAGTCTATCACCTCTGACACTGACTTAGAGGAATCCGAAGGTTCCCCTCGATCTCCCTCTGAGGATGGCTCCTTTGCTGACATCCTTGAGATCCTGAAACAGAGGGGGAACTGGCCAGCCCTTAACCCTTCGGAGGATGAGTCAGTGTATCTTGAGGCGTTTGGTTCTCGCCCTTCTACCTCCTGGGTGTCCCCCCACTTTGACCCCCTTATGGAAGTGGTGGCAAGGAAGGCTTGGACGGCTCCTGACTCAGTGGAAACCACCCCGAGGAGACCATCCAAATTTATTACTGCCCCCAGAGACAAAGATTTTTTATCCAAAGGTGTCCCTGTTGATGCCATGGTGGTGGCTGCGGCCACAAAGAAGGAGTTAGCTGATCCTTCGGTTCCTGTCCATCCTCCTAATAAGGAATCTAGGACCATGGACAGGTATGGCAAGCGGATGTTCTCATCAGCAACCTTTTCAATGCGGTCGCTGAACTACTTATGCCACTTCACTCGGTTCCAGAGAGATTTACTCAAGGATATGGGTGAACTGATAAAGGATCCTACAGCTGAGGGGTTCAAAGACACAATGAACTCCCAGTTGGCAACCCTAAATTCCATCGTTAACTCCTCCATGCGGCTGGTCTCTTATGCAGCAGATGGGGCGAGTAGAGCCGCAGGCACAGGTGTTGCCTTACGACGTCACGCCTGGATGAGGCTATGCAACTTTGCAGACCCTTTCAAGGCGTCCTTCACCAATTCTCCCTTTAATGGATCATCCTTGTTTGGTCCACAGGTGAAGGATACATTGACCAGGTGCGAGGTAGAGGGTAAGACTCTCTCTGCTGTAGGAGTCCGTTTTTCTACCCCTTCTAGACCCTATCCCAAAGGTCAAAGGGGAGGAAAGATGTGGTTCCGAAAACAATCCCAGGGAGTCTCATCTGACGCACAAGGCCGATTCCCCTCCAGAGGCAGAGGGGGGAATAATAATAGACACCGCCCTAGAGGCAGAGGAGGTCCGCAAAACCAGGGTAGCAGAGAAATGTTCTCTGACAAACCCTTTCAGCACCCCTGAGGGGCTGCCCGGCTGTCCACCTTCGGAGGCAGTCGGGGGAAGGTTATCACTGTACCCAAAAGCCTGGCTTTCCCTTACTCAAGACAAATGGGTACAGTCGATCATATCCAAGGGTTACAAAATTCCCTTTACTCACATCCCAACCCAACCAAAAAGATCCCTTCCAGATGTTCCACCCGGTCTAAGGGAACAAGCAGCATTAGAAATTTCAAAGCTGCTATCAAAAAGAGCTATCCAATCAGTCCCGGCAGACCAGCAAGGATCCGGAATCTACTCCAAATTCTTTTTGGTACCAAAGAAAACAGAGGACTGGAGACCCATACTGGATCTCAGCTACTTAAACAAGTTTGTCAGGAAAACAAAATTCCGGATGGTCACGCTACAGTCCATTCTACCCTTCTTGGGTCAGGACAATTGGATGTGCTCGATAGATCTTCTGGACGCATACTACCACATCAAAATGAACAGACGCTCCAGGAGATATCTCCGCTTCAGGCTGGGAGCCAGTCACTACCAGTTCAGGGCCCTGCCCTTTGGTCTCACTACAGCCCCCCATGTGTTCACCAAATGCATGGCAGTGGTCGCGGCTCACTTGAGACGTCAAGGATTCCAGGTGTTTCCATATTGGGACGACTGGCTCCTTACTGCCACCACCAGACATCAGCTTCTCCTATCCAGGGACTTCACCATCCAATCTTGCCAAGCTCTAGGCATTTCGATAAATTTCGAAAAATCTGCTTTGTCGCCTTGTCAATCTATTGTCTTTATAGGCGCCACCTTAGACACACTGAATCTTTCAGCCAGACTCACAGAGCAGAGGGTGTCAGACATTCGGAACCAAGTTACCCTTCTCTTACAATGCAACAAAGTCAAAGCCAGACTGGTTTTGAAGGTACTAGGACTCATGGCAGCAGCTATTCCCCTTCTCCCCTTAGCTCGCTTTCATATGAGGATCCTCCAATGGATGCTGTTTACTCAATGGTCCTTTCAACAGCTCCCGATGTCCCATACCATATTGATAACTCAAGCATGCAAGAATCAACTGTCTTGGTGGATCACATCACCTCAACTTCTCCGAGGAAGACCCTTCACTCCCCCCCCCCCCAGTCGCCACGTTGACAACAGACGCCTCCCTGATCGGGTGGGGGGGCATTATCAGGGCAGGACAGTCCAGGGCACGTGGCAACCTTTCGAGTGCCACTTGCACATAAACATCTTAGAGATGAGAGCAGTGCTTTTAGCGTTGCAAGCCCTTGACAACTCTCTTCCCACTGGGACTATTGCAATTCAAACGGACAATATGTCCATAGTGTGGTACATCAACAAACAAGGCGGAACCAGATCATACCCTTTATGTCGAGAGGCACTCAGACTTTGGCAATGGGCGATCTCTTCTCAGCGTTTTCTGATAGCAATGCACATTCCCGGGAAATCCAACGTTATTGCAGACAAATTGAGCAGAGCAATTCTCATGCCCCACGAGTGGTCTCTAAAGAAATCAGTTCTAGAAGAAGTATTCCTAAGATGGGGCCAGCCTTGCTGCGATCTTTTAGCTACTCCCCAAAACAACAAGTGTCACGACTTCTTCACTCTCTTCCCGTTACCAGGCCATCCCACCAGAGACGCTCTAGTCCATGATTGGCCCCGGGGACTTCTATATGCCTTTCCCCCCTTTCCACTGATATCTCAACTAATTCAGAAAGCCATCACCTTGAGAGTGACAATGATCCTCATTGCTCCTTACTGGCCTCGACAGATATGGTTTCCCTTTCTTCATCATTACCTTTTGGAGCAGCCTTGGCATCTGGACCCAGTACCAGATCTGATAACCCACCAATCAGGTCAGCTGCACCAATCTCTGCCTTCTCTAAACCTCACAGCATGGTTTCTCCAATTCCAACCTTAGCCAGGCTTCCCTCAATATCTTGCTCGGTCCGAGATATCTTGATAGCCTCTCATAAATCTTCTACCTGGAAGATTTATAGTAGCAAATGGAAACGCTTTTCCTTTTGGGCAACATCAAAAAACATAGATCCCTTTACTGCACCTATCCAGTCTATTGTAGACTTTCTAGCAGAACTCTTTCATTTAGGATCTTCTGCATCAACCATTAGAGTTCAACTGGCTGCCATATCAAATTTTCATGTTGGTGTTTCAGAGTCTAGCATCATGGCTCACAAACTCTGTAAAGCCTTTTTAAGGGGTGTATTTCTTCTTAAACCTCCAATCAAAGATCCCCCGCCTCAATGGGATTTGAACTTGGTTCTGACATCTTTAATTCTTCCCCCCTTCGAGCCGGCGGCTTCATGTTCTCTGAAGTTGCTTTCTTGGAAGACACTTTTTCTGGTAGCTATAACTTCAGCGAGAAGGGTATCCGAACTCCATGCTCTGTGCAGTCGTCCTCCTTACTTAGTTTTTCACAAAGATAGGGTATCCCTCCATACTAATCCATCCTTTTTGCCTAAAATTTCTTCTCAAATAAACCTAAACCAAATTATTGATCTTGCTGTCTTTTTCCCTAACTATTCAAACAGGTCGGAACAAAAGCTACATTTTTTGGATGTTCATCGCCAACTTAGATATTACTTAGACAGGACTAAACAATTCAGGAAATCTGATCAATTGTTTCTGTCATATGTGGAAGGCAAATTGGGCCTTCCAGTTACTAAAGTATTCCTCTCTAGATGGCTCACCTCTACAATGACCTTCATCTATGCGATCAGACATCAAAAACTACCCTCAAGACCTAGAGCTCATTCAACTAGGGCATTAGCTACATCCGTAGCTTTTCAGGATAGGCTGCCAATAGATTCAATTTGTGCAGCAGCCACCTGGGCTTCTCCTCATACATTCATTTCACATTACAAATTGGACATGGTTTCCAGAAGTCGTGCCAATTTTGGTTCCACTGTTCTCAAGAGTCTGTTCCGATAGGCCACCCGGGATAAGGTGCTAGGGACACGGTCCCATCCAGCAAGAATGAAGGCGAGATTGACAACTTAACATTAAGAAGTTATGTACCTACCATAACATTCCATGTTAGTTGTCTTCTTCTCGCCTTCTTTCTTGCGTCCCACCCTCCTTCCCCCAAGCCTGGACACACTGACTGGAATTCATTTTGTGTTTTTCTTCCGAAAGTTGTCATTCCCACACGTTCTTCCACCTCTTCTATCCTTACTGAGGTCTGCCTTTCTTTTATGACAGATTGTTTTGAGGTGGGTTTCCCTACTCCATTCTATGGAGACTAGGATTGCTTGGTATAGCTATCAAACGAGATCTGAGTAGTTACCGCCTAGCATTGTGGGATATAGGGGAGCCTCGAGCCGGTGGAATTAGCTCTCGAGCTTTAGTATTGGCCGAGTCGGAGCCGAGGATCGGCTCCGAACCCATCCAGCAAGAAAGAAGGCGAGAAGAAGACAACTAACATGGAACGTTATGGTAGGTACATAACTTCTTATTTCCAACTACCCTCTGTGATGCTGTTTGTCAACTGCCCACATGAAATCCTGCTCACAGTGAAGGAAAAAGGCCAACACCCACATGAAGTGCTTAGTTATAGGAGTGTGTTTCCATGCAATTGGCTATAGGAATGATACCGCAGCTGTTCTACATGCAATTAACAAGTGTGGGACTGTATGCCCAGGCCATCAGCTGATCATGTGCATTACTTACAAAACTCAAGCTGCTGCCTATGCAAAACAGATGTACTTTTCCATATCCACCAGAGAGGGAGATAGAGAGAGAGAGAGAGACAGAGACCAAGTAAGAAAGGAAGGGAAGCATGTGTGTTTGTGTATCATCCGTGGGTGGAGAGTGGTATTAAGTTATTATAATGGTTGCCTATATTGTTTACTAATCCATACTGTCAGATAGTAATTGCACATGACTGTACATATTTATGGCTGAGGATTGTCTACAACAACCTCTACAGTGTTTGAAAACTGTTGGCCTTGTAATGTGAATAATGGGACATATAGGTCCTCAATATAATAAAATGGTCTTTCGGCTTTTCCCGGTTAGGGGTCGCCACAGCGGAACTCTGTTCCGCTCATGATTGGCAGTGGAACCTGTTTCTGCAGGATATCTGTAGATAGGTTGACAATATGGAGTCACAATGGGCAAAAGATAGTGGGGTACTGTAACTATTGTGTCTGTGCTGCTTGTGTTACATGGTTGGTGTTAGCAGAGATATTCAGACATATGTACTGTTTTGGCTGTCCTGTGCTTTTTTACTACAGCGTCAGCAGTATTAGATACAAGATACAGTAGAAATTATTCATGGAGGTCAGAGATGATTGCACATCAGATGTTATGTGATCCTATCTCGCCTACATTCTGAATGATGGGTTCGGAGCCGATCCCTCGGCTCCGACCGCACGCTTTATGCCAAAGAGCGAAGTCTCTTATTGGCTGAGCTTACTATATCCCAGGATGCACCACCATCAGTCCCCCAGATCTCGTTTGCCGCTTAACTGCAAGGACGTGGTTCGAGCTGGCTGGGCTGAGTAGCTTTTATTAACTACTTTTTCTGTCAGTTTTTGTGCTTGTATTTCACAAAAGCCGTTTTAACGGCTATTGCTGCCTATAGCTGCCTGTTGTGTACGATTGAGTAGTGGAATTTATTGTGTGTGATTGGGTAGAGTTTGTTTCGGCCCCCCTTTCAATCCAGGGCCTTTTCGGTCAAACTGTATAACTGAACTTTTTAGTGTGTTAAAGTTCCCGGTTATTACACCTAAGGTTGTGTTTTTACACTGTTTCTGTAAGCCTTCGGTTTTTTGTCATAGCGATTCTACAGTTGTGAAATTTCCTGTCAGAAATTGTTTGACATCATGTCTCAAGCCCCTAGGCCTTCGGGCTTTAAAAAATGTACTAAATGTGCTTTTAAGATGTCTGTTACTGATGACCATCTACTTTGTGTTTATTGTTTAGGGGCAAAGCACTTGCAGGAGTCATGCAGCGTCTGTCACGCTTTTTCCTCTAGGGTCCTCCAGGAGAGGAAAAATAAATTAATTCTTAAAGGGTTGATTAAACCCTCTTTTGAAGAAGCCTTGTCTTCTGCTCCGACTCCTGCCAAAAAGAAAAGGGCTTCGGCTCCGACCAGTCCGTCGGATCCGACTGCCAAGAGACCTAGGCAGGCCTCTCCTTCGGCTCCAAAGACTTCGGAGCCGAGGTCGAACGTCTGCCTCGATGCCTCCAGTATCGACTCGGGCTTCGGAGCCGATGGCTGGGGCATCGAGGCGGGTCACCTTCGCCGGCTCCACTGCTCTCGGAGCCGACAAGGGTCGCCCGCTCAGACACTTCCTCCTCGCCGAAGTCTACCTCGGCACCGATGGAATCTGGTGTGTGTTTCCTCGGCGCCGATTCTCATAGAGTCGCCGAGCCGGTCCCCTAGTCCCTTGGGGCCGAGGGAGAGGTCTTCTCGAACCCGTTCTGTTTCCTCTCGGTCTTCGAGAATGTCGGATTCTGATATAGTCAGGGTGCTCCAAAGACTTTTCCAGTCCCCAGTCTTCCAAAATTTGTTTCGGCTCCGACCCAGTTGGCTTCGGAGCCGATGGCCATGACCCACCCCATTGTTATTCCTCCTCCGACTGCTTCGCTCCGCCGGAGCAGGTGCTCTTGGAGCCGGTGGAGATCTCAGGGTCGGCTCCGACCCTTAGTGCAACCCGGGCCCGCGGGTCCGAGTTTGGTACGCAGACATCTTCGGCAGGACACGAGGGTGATGTATCGGGACAGGTGCTTTCGGTTCCGAGCCTCCCTCTCAGTGCTTCGACTGCGGGACTTCCGTCTACTATCATGGCCCCGGAGACTGGACGCTCCCAGGATTCTGGAGGTCCGGCTTTCAGAGCCATGAGGAGTGCCTTGGCCAAATCCTCTTCGCCATCTCTCCGGTTTTACCAGCACCTTCCCTGGGCGTGGAGACTGGGTCTTTGGCAGTTCCCTGTCCGTAGCCAGCGGAGCCCCGAGGCCTGAGGTTACCCCCAGTGGGGTTCCCTCTTCCTGAGGGTTCTTCGGAGTCATCTCCAGAGGAACCCCAAGGAAGAGATCGTGCAAGAGGAAGCACGTGGACTGCCCCGAGTCTATCACATCGGACACGGATATGGATGATGCAGAGGGGTCCCCTAAGTCGTCCTCGGATGATGTCTCCTTTGCAGACATCTTAGAGATCCTCAAACAACGAGGCGGCTGGATGACCAAACCCCCTCTGCGGACGAATCAGTGCTCCTCAAGGCCTTTGGGGCTCAGCCCTCCGCCTCCTGGGTATCTCCGCCCTTCGACGAGCTTCTGGATTTAGTTTGTCAAGGGCGGGAACACCCGGATACTGTGGAACCAGTCCCTTCTCGTCCAAACAAATTCTTATCTGCTCCCCGAGAAGGAGTTCCTTACTAAAGGCGTGGCTGTAGATGCCATGGTGGTGGCATCTGCTACACAGCAGGACGTGGCAGAGGCTTCAACGCCCATCCATCCTCCTAATAAGGAGTCTAGGAGTATGGATAGGTACGGGAAGCGCACCCTGACTTCAGCGGCCTTTACCTTAAGGTCTCTGAATTATTTGGCACATTTTACCAGGCTTCAGAGGGATCTGGTCAAGGAGTTGTCAGACTCCTCTCGGTAACCTACCTGAACAGCTAGCCCAGTCCGTTAGCTCTCAGTTGGCTATCCTTACGCCAATTGCTAACTCGCCCATGAGGCTCATATCCTATGCGGCAAGGGGCGGTAGAGCGGCAGGCACAGGCGTGGCTCTACGAGACAGGCCTGGCTCCGCTTGTGTCAGTTTGCGGAGGCCTTCAAGTCTTCCTTCACGACGCTGCCTTTGGTGGGTCCTCATTGTTTGGCCCCACCGTGCACGACACCCTTCCCCGCTCTGAGCAACGGGGGAAAACGTTATCTGCCGCAGGGGCGCGTTATTCCACTCCCTTCGCCTTACCCCAAGGCCAAAGGAGGGGAAAATGTGGTTCAAAATCTCGCAAGTTTTTCTCCCAACAGCAGGAAGATTCCCCGCCCAGAGGCAGAGGGCGGGGAAATTTTTCAGGGAGACGCCGTCCCAGAGGCGGCAGAGGGCCCCGCAATTCTGGAGACCGCGAGTCCTTTCGTGGCTCTTCAGCCTCCCACACGACATGAGGGATTGCCCGGCTGTGCTGCTCGAGCCAGTCGGGTGTCGTTTTGCCAAGCACCTAAAAGCCTGGGAGTCAATCACTCAGGACAGATGGGTGCTTCGGATAATTGCCGGAGGTTACACCATCCCATTCAAATACTCACCCCCTCCGTCCAAGAGAATCCTGGACCCACCACCCAGTCAAAGGGAAATAGCAGCCGCAGAAGCTTCAAAGCTGCTACAAAAGGAGTCATCCAACCGGTCCCCACAGACCAAATCGGATCAGGAAATTACTCCAGGTTCTTTTTAGTGCCAAAAGACAGGGGACCTGAGACCAATATTGGATCTCAGCAGACTGAACCTATCCGCTACGAAATCCAAATTCGAATGGTCACGTTGCAATCCATTCTCCCGTTGTTGGAGAAGGATGTTTGGATGTGCTCCATAGACCTCAAGGACGCCTATTATCACATACCGATACATCAGGCGTCCAGAAGGTATCTGCGCTTCAGCCTGGGAGCCAGTCATTACCAATTTTGTGCTCTGCCCTTTGGTCTCACCACAGCCCCAGGGTGTTCACCAAGTGTTTGGCAGTAGTGACGGCTCACCTGAGGAGCCTTGGATTCCAAGTGTTTCCCTATCTCGACGACTGGCTCCTGACTGCCACCACCAGGCATCTACTTATGGACAACCTCAAAGCCACCATCTCCCTGGGTGTTTCCCTGGGGATTACATTCAATTGGTCAAAGTCTGTCTTGCTGCCCTCTCAGCGCATAAAGTTTATAGGAGCAGAGATAGACTCAAGATTGATGCGTGTCTTTCTTCCTGCCGAAAGGATGCCAACCTTACAGGGCCAAGTTCAAGCTCTGATCTCGAGATCCAAAGCCCCAGCCAGGATGGTCCTACAGGTTCTAGGCTCAATGTCTGCCACGGTACTTTTAGTTCCTCTAGCAAGGTTACACATGAGGATTCTTCAGTGGCTCTTATCAACTCAATGGTCCTTTCAAGATCTTCCCTCAATCATCACATCATGTTTACGGAATTATGCAAAAGGGACCTACGATGGTGCCTTCAGACTTCCAACTTGGATCAGGCAAAACCCTTTGTTCTCCCTCCAGTGGTTACCCTGACGACAGATGCCTCCCAGATAGGGTGGGGGCATTGTCTGGGCAGGCTAGTTCAGGGCTCCTGGCTTCCGGACGAAGCTCTTCTCCACATCAACGTGTTGGAGATGAGGGCTGTACTTCTATCCCTACAGGCCTTACACAAGTTCCTTCCTCAGGGCATCATCGCCATCCACACAGACAACATGTCGGTGGTTTGGTACCTGAACAAACAAGGAGGGATCAGATCGTATCCCCTTTGCAGAGAGGCCATGAGAGTGTGGGAATGGGCTGTAGCTACCAACCGCTTCTTGGTAGCGACCCACATCCCGGGAAAGTCAAATGTGTTGGCGGACAAATTAAGCAGGACAATTCTCTCTCCTCACGAATGGTCTCTAAACCGCACAGTAGCAGCCCAGGTTTTCAAGAGGTGGGGGACGCCGTGCTGCGACCTATTTGCGACTCCACAAAACACCAAGTGCCAAAGGTTCTTCTCCTTGATTCCTCATCAGGAAGTACCGCCATGGATGCTCTAGCACAACCCTGGCCAACAGGGTTGCTTTATGCCTTTCCTCCAATTTCACTCCTTGCCAAAGTTATTCAAAAGCTTCTCAGCTAAGGTCTTCAATGATTCTGATTGCCCCATACTGGCCTCGTCAGATATGGTTTCCTTACCTGAAAAGCATGCAGTGGACGATCCGTGGACCTTAGACCTGATCCCGGATTTGCTAATCCATCAGTCGGGACATTGGCATCAGTCCCTTCAATCTCTGAAATTGACAGCTTGGCTCCTCCACTTCCGACCTTAGTTAGAAGTCACACGCTAGACCCGGAAGTTGTTCACATTTTGTCTTCGGCCCACAAACCCACCACTAACAAATTGTACCTCAGTAAGTGGAAGAGGTTTGCTATCTGGGCTCAACTCAAGGGCTTAGACCCTATCACTGCTCCTGTCCCAGAGGTTTTGAAATTCTTAACATCCCTATTTAATCAGGGATCTTCTGTCTCAACTATTAAAGTTCAACTAGCTGCTATCTCTAAATTCCATGAATCCACGGATCCTCCTTTGATGAGCAGCAGGCTATGCAAAACATTCATTAAAGGTGCGAGTCTGTTAAGACCACCAGTTTTTCATCCTGCACCTCCGTGGGATCTTGATTTAGTGCTTCGCGCATTAACATCTCCCCCTTTGAACCGGCTGCTACATGCGAATTGAAATATCTGTCATGGAAAACGGCATTCTTAGTGGCTATTACTTCGGCAAGAAGAGTCTCAGAGCTTCAAGCCCTGTCTATTAAACCACCATATCTGATTTTCCACAAAGATAGAGTATCTCTTAGGCCTAATCCATCCTTTGTCCCAAAGGTCTGCTCTAGTTTCTGTCTTCAACAATCTCTAGAACTACCAGTTTTCTTTCCAAAATTCTCTAATGAAGCAGAATACACTCTCCATAAATTGGATGTTCACAGGCAATTACGCTTCTATTTAGACAGGACTCAGCAACTTCGTAAGTCAGACCAGTTGTTTGTGTCCTTCTCAGATAATAAATTGGGCCAAACCATCACAAAAGCTACAATCTCAAAATGGATCAGAGATTGCATAACTCAGGCCTATTCTTCTTCAAATAAGCAACTTGCATCATCTATCAAAGCTCATTCTACCAGAGCTATGGCTACTTCTATAGCTTTTCATTCCAAGCTCGCTATTTCGGAAATTTGTGCTGCGGCTACTTGGTCCAACCCGCACACTTTCATTTCCCACTACAAATTGGATGTGGCATCTAAAGGACGAGCTTCATTTGGTTCCACGGTACTCAGGAGTGTTTTCCAGTGAGCCACCCAGGATTCAGGTGCTAGGACGCTGTCCCATCATTCAGAATGTAGGCGAGATAGGATCACATAACATCTTTTAGTTATGTACTCACCATAACTTCAGATGTTTGGGATCCATCTCGCCACATTCCTGATACCCACCCTCCTTCCCCTGCCTTGCAGATCAGAAGAGATAGAACGGTTTTGAGCTCCACTGTTTTTATCTTGTTTCATCTGACGATGTTATATAAGCAGGGTATGCATGTGTGCATGTATGCGGACAAACTAGATCTGGGGGACTGATGGTGGTGCATCCTGGGATATAGTAAGCTCAGCCAATAAGAGACTTCGCTCTTTGGCATAAGCGTGCCGAGTCGGAGCCGAGGGATCGGCTCCGAACCCATCATTCAGAATGTAGGCGAGATGGATCCCAAACATCTGAAGTTATGGTGTGTACATAACTAAAAGTTTACTATCATAATCAGGAATTGCAGAATATTTTTGTTTTAAAGATTGACTATATATGTCGATTTTAGGAAGTTCATATATAACAAATTTCGAATGTGATAAACATGGAGCTCAACATTTGAATTCCCTAACTTCCAGTTTCAAATGCCCACGTTTCCTTTTAGTTTTTGCAGGGGGGCAAGCTCCCTTGCACCCCCCCCCCCACCCCCTGCATATTATATATACCAACTCCAAGATCACACTACAGTTAGGAAAAGGATAAATTTCCTGATCCACAGTGTGCCACTATCTCCATTCAGAAAGTCGACTTTATATTAGCGAATGTATACTCACATTTGCTAATATAAATTCAACCACTTTCAGTTCAATATTACGAGATGTTGAAAATAATCATTCGATGTAACACTGTACAAAGATATGCAATCATACCTCTCAACTGTACTAAATTCCTCGGTATTTACTGGTTTTGAGGGCAAAATAATGGGGTGCCACAAATTCACTATGGTCCCCTTCATTTCCAGATTTTTAAAAATTTTTTTTTTTATTTTTACTTGCAATTTGAAGTGGTAGCTGATGTCATCCCGCATCACCAGCATATCCCGCAACATTATCAATGACATGCAAGGGTATGTGTGATGACTTCAGTTTTGTGACTAACTGGAGCAGACTTCCTTAGTGTCGGAGAATTCTGTTGTCAGGTTGGAGACTCTCAGACTGCTGATTTGTGTAATGTTTACCTTCTTTCCTGTTTTTGGAAATAACGCATGACAGCTGCGAGCACGAGCGGTGCTGTTTTGCCACAACTGTTGTTTACAATTTAAGTTCTGTCTGCCAAGTTAACTTTGTCCGTTCCGAACAGCAGCAGCACTCCAAGTCTCCACAGGCCAGGATCAGGATGAGAAAATGTACTTTCTCAGGCTCCTCTAGGTAAGTAAAAAAGAAAAACATATATAGGGTAAATTAATCAAAAAAGGAAGAAGGATGGTTAAAATAATATTGTGGAAAGCACTGTAAATAATACAAAGGAGTAAAAAAAAAGCAATATGATCATGAATCATAATTGATGAATGAACGGAGTTTACGGAGAGGAGAGTGGGAACATGACAGAGTGGGTTTGGGAGGGTTTAGACCAGGGACCTTGGGTTATAGTGATTTAAATATTAATTATTTACATCGCTCAAGAGACAGTAAGATGAAGTGGCTGCTTTTTTTTTTTTCGAAACTGCTGGTTTGTTTTAGATCGTTAGGTAAATAAAAGTTTGCGGTGATCTTATGCCATGCGATCAAGCTGGAAATTAGTTCAAGTAATTTTCAATTAGTTAGCAATTGAGGGAGTAGCTGGTATTTGACTAGAAGATGCTTGAAATGCTGAACAGAAGCCATTGCTGCAATGACTGACATGCTAGTGTGAGGAACTCATTTAAATTAACTTTTAACTAAACATTGTAATTTTGTGAGGAACAGAGTGTTTACAGGATTTCTGCAGTTGTACTAATGCAGTAGTTTTCTTGGTTGGATACTTATGTATTATCGCAACCAGATTTTTGCGCTAATTCAGGTTGCTTCCCGATGAATAAAGTGGTGCCAATAATCTATTAAAAGGCATAGAAACAGTGTTTTCTTTAAACTGTTTTGGTTTGTTTGGGCAGTTTTATGAGTTCGACAACTGAAAAAGTAAATAATGCAATGTAGGTTTACTCTTTACCGCTGCGTGTCATGCTGTTTGTGTAAGAACTGCAGACAATGAATTTACTTATATTCCCTTGAAACTGTTTATATTGCGGGAATGGGTAAACTTCAGCTGTGTTATACAAATGTAATAAAAGGATACGTGGTCTACATTACTCCTAATAAACAGTGCAAATATTGCTCTTTTCCGTATGGGTGTGTTTCATAGTGTTTTTTATGTGTTGAGTGGAGTTCATTATGTTACTGTAGGAGAATATGTGCCTTAGAAATCTCTGGCTTGCTACTGCGGGCACATCGATTTCCTCCATGTGGTTTTAAGTCTACTTGCAGTACACAAGCAAGAATGTAAATAATGATTTTGCATTCATTTCGGAATTTTTTTTTTGTCTATTTTTCTGCAAACGCTGTGAATGAAATGCACAGCCAGCTTAAAAGATGTCATTTGGACTAAAAAAAAAAAAAAAAAAAAAAAAAAGAGCAATAATCCACATGTCACAAACTTCAACACTCCCAGCCATGAATTCTCAACAGTATGAACGGCCGTTATTTGACAGCACTGGCTGACAAAGAATATTCAGTGGGCAGCCTTGCAATGAAGCAACATGCTTCTACTGCCAGTAAAGAGCACGAAGAAACAACAACTGTATGTTGTGTACTTTGTGTTGATAGGCCTCCGGAAAACAACCTGTTTTGTTAAAGAAAGCACACTATATTGCATTTCAAGCAAATTGAGGAACACATTTAGTGATCAGGAAGCAACCTGCATTAGCGCAAATATCTGGCTGCGATAATATGTAAGTACCCTTAGTTGTTATGTTGCATGATGATAGTAACCATGAGGTCCAGAATATCTTGATGTTGTTGTTATCTGAGTGACAAGTAACGTCATTGTTGTACAGGGTAATATGATCCATTAGCTAAGGGTTACCATTTATCAGTGCTTGGATCTGTGGTGCCTTCCAACTTTGCATGTTCTACTTGTCCGCATGTTTTTTTCCCCTGTGGGATCTCCTTTATTTTCCACATTTTGGACATGCTGCTGGTACATGCACTGTTAATGACTGCATGTTTATCGGTCTTGTGATAGAATGCAGCACTGGTTCACTGTCCTAATGCCTCCTGCTGGCTTAGCTAATCCTCCGTAGGATGGTAGCTTAAGTTACTGCATACACTGTCATTATTTATCTTTGTTGCTTAGATTAAGTCACCCACCATGGCGAATAGTTTATTACCATGATAATAACAAGTGAGCTGCCATTTCACTAGTGTGTGGTATGCTTTTCAGTAAATGTATGGACAGTTCCACTTTCAGCAAAAGACATGGTTATATAAGGATAAGAGTTTTGTGTGCATGGTGTATGTTCTTACAGAGATGATTGAGTTGCTGCTGGTTGCCAAGCAGTAGAGGAACTCTGTATAACTTATCTCTATTTTTTGTATTGAGTAAAGTCTTGGAAGTACACACCTACAAGCAATGGTGTAGCCAGGATTTTCTAATTCTGCACCATCTTCTGCAATGTAACCATCCCAACATGCATCTCATCTGCCCAGATATCAGCAGACTATCCAGATATTTTTGGTTAGTTTCTCTTAAAAGTTGTGTTTTTTTTTTCTTTTTTGCAAACTATTGAGGCCTTAATTCACTAATGAGGGACATTTGAATTTCATATTTCATATGCTTCAGAAAATGATTGGTAACACAAAAACGTTTATTCTAGCAACTTTCTAAGTTTATAACAGCACTATTTAAACATTTGGGCCTCTTTTTGGGCCTTTGTCCCCTCATTATTTTGACTTTGCCCAGATTTCTTGGATTAAGAGGTTGAGAGGTATGACTGGAACTCTAAAACCAGGATTGCAACAAAACTGATGTACTTCATTATTCCCTTCTGCATAAATCAGGCTTCAAAGACCTTGACAACACATGGCAGTAATTATGTAGAACAGCCTGTAAATGTTAAATTTTTGCTTTCAACTTTTCATGAATAGATTCTGGTTTAATGTTTTTCCTATTCTTCTATTTGCGTTTGAATGTTGGTATCCCACAACTCCACTGGAGTGGGTGGGGTTACATAATTACACATATAAATTTTATGTTAACCAGTGTCCAGATCTTTGGCCAGTTGTACCTACTTTCCATGGGCCTTTGTCCAGATTTTTGATGTTTCCAGGTTGAGAGGTACATGTGCAATTCCTGATTTTGATAGTAAACTGGGACACCATATGGTTCTGAATTGCATTTGACTTTGAACATATTCTCTCCTCTTTCTCTTCAGTATGTTTACATCTTAGTAAATTTTGATACCATGTGCCAAGTCTTACTCAGGCATTCATGATGGTCTGTTATCATAATGTGCCCTGGAGTTTACACTAGTAAGCTCTGGATTAACACATAGCTGGCATACTTTCTGACCCAGTTCTAGTTATCTGTGCTACTGTTGAAATGGTGTCTGCTAGAATATTACTAGAACTAGGTTTAAAATAAATACAGTTTAATTCAATGTACATTAAAGTAAAGCAGTGCATTTAATTCAACAACAAATATAGTGGCATTTTAATTTGCATAAATGGTGCTGTTGAAGGTTAACCCAAAAATAACCATTTTAATATTGTTGTAGGTTGGAAGCATGTTGAAAACTCCCAGATTACCCATTTGGTTATGCAACATCAATGGAACCTTTAGTGTTCTTTACAGTACCAACAGATCACTCTTATCTGACTGGAAAATGGAACACTTGTTCGATCTTCATTTTTATAATGGGCAGCAATCACAGAATAAGACAGTAACACTTACAATAGGTATGTACAAATTCTGATAAAGAAAAAAAGGGAGCCATAGAAAATTTAACCTATGCTTCACAATTTCTGCCTGTAACCCAGTAATGAAGTTCAGCTTGTAATATTTAGCCCATATTCATACATGCTTCTTTTTGCTGTTGTTATATGTATTACACTGGTGTTACATGTTTTGATGTAAACTGAACTTGAACAATACTTATAGTCTGGTAGCCCTCACACTATGTCTAACTGTTACCTAGAAGGATGCTGGAAAAGATTCAGCCTGTTTAAAATCCATAATCTTTGTTATGGAGGAATAATTATGAGGAATCTGTTTTAATACTACCCATTTAAGGATGCTAACATCTTAACTGTTTTTTTATTGCAAAATGAACTAACGTATGCAAAGTGAACATATTTACATATAACATGACATGTTCTTCATTTCAAAGATACAGCAATGTAATACAAGGATTGTTTCCTTTATTGTTGCAGTCCAGTCAACTTATGGTCACATGGTTAATGAACTCCCTAACCTACATTATCCACAACAATCAGAAAGTTATTTTTAAAATTTGTTTCTTTAACCTCTTTAAAAACATCTACTACTTCATCTTCCAGTTTTTCCACACAGCTAACTAAATGAGCCAAAAGCCTGGTCTTAGCTGTGGCACATGTCTTTTAGGGCTTTATTTAAATTACTTCCATCATGTGAATATTGGCACAGAATCCAAAGGATTCCTTAACTGCGGTGGTGGTGCTGCGGTAGCGTTGTCGCCTCACAGTAAGACGTTGTCCGGTTCGATTCTCAGCTAGAGCGTCTTCTGTGTGGAGACATGCATGAATGGGCATACCTTCATTGAAGGTTGTGCATCAGGGCTGGCAACTCGGCATGTTAAAATCTACTGCCAATCATTAGCGGACCAGAGTTCCGCTGTGGCGACCCCTAACCGGGAAAAGCTGAAAGACACAGGTATTCCAGTACCTCCCATAGTATCCATTATCTACTCTCCTTGTTTGCTAATATTAGGGGATCTAATGTCCATCTCTTGGGTTCTTTTGTTATTTTGGGACCCCATGTGACTTAACTGCTTTGTCGTCCAAACCTGGACATAAGAACTCTCCCTCTGTAATGTCGTTTGTTAATAGGTTAGATACTAAAACTTTGTCTAAACAATTGGACCCATTGCTTACCAAAGTGGTACAGGAGTACCTAGGATCTGTAGGATGGAGGAGGTAACATATGTCAGCTATTTGTAGCCTGCTCATGTTAGTCTGTAATATTGACTGAGCTTTGAGGTAGTGCTTGCTCTTAGGGTTTGACCTGTCTAAAACTGAGTTTCCAACAACATCATTCAAATCACTGCCCATGAGGACTGGTCTATGCTGAATATTCAGGATATCTAGGACAGTCATGTGCTCAGCTACAAAGGCTAGGTCATTATAATTTGACCAGAAACAGACCCTAGTATAATTATGTCCTCGTGGTTTTGAACCTTAGTAGAGGACTATTTCCCATTCTTATCCTTTCCTTTGTCTACAATGGTCCAGCCTAGATTCTGTCTCACAAAGATTGCCATTCCTTTCTTTGAGTTGTTTGACAAATTTGAGTTGTTTAAGCAGTAATAAAACTGCTACAAAGAGCCAAAGAAAGTTGTTTTTTCAACAACTTTCTTTGGCTCTTTGTAGCAGTTTTATTACTGCTTGTATTTATTTTGCTGGAGCAAGGTGTCTGTGGTATCTTGTCGTTTTTACTTCGTTTGTTGCAACTTGTTATTTACACAAATTTGAGTTGTTTGACAAACTGGCTACTGTAGGACACCCCCACCCCCACCTCAATACTCCCCATACAACATATGTGATTTCTGCTTATTTTAAATTCTTGCATAAAAAGTACATCTATCTGAAGTTTATATGGCCACTTTCCTAGGACATTTTGCTTAACTTTAGACAGAGTCCTCTTGCATTAATGGTTAATGTTGTAAAGTTAGATGTTAAAGTGCCAAGTTTACACTAACAACAAAGAGGAAATTAAAAAGTAAGTGGTTATACTAGATATTATATAGAATACATACTTCTACTTAAAAAGGATAAACAGTAAGAAACTGCAACAGTCCCCCCACAATATATCCCTTCACAACTTGGAAAGTGCACTGAACATTAGCAACTAACGTAAGGCCTGAGCAGTTTGGCACCTCTGGCCATGGCCAGGAGGTGGACTACCACTACCATGGACTGTTTGTCACTGTGATGCCTACCAATATGTGAGAATATGTGATGCCCTCCACTGCCACCCGTTTGTGATGTCCCCACATTGGGCCAGTAATCAAGGAGCATGAATCCTCACCACTAACACTAGAGAGGGATATGCACTTTGAATACGAATTGATACGAATAAGTAAAAAAGAACAAGGCAGCCAAACATGGCTAAAAGACATAAATTTATTAAAATACATGTGGTAAGCGCTTTCATGCAGATGCACTGCACTTCATCAGACCAATAAAATAAAAACCAAACAGAACACATTTAAATAGCAGAATCAATTAAAAAAGCAATTAAAGAACATAATTAGTGCTTCAGAGGGCATGCCTTTAAAAGAGGCTTTAAAGGTACACATCCATTCAGCCCTGGTGCTCTATGTGCAGTGAGCCTGATAATCTATTTGGATTCTGTCAATTCTAATTTATTCCTCATATCTCCACCTTGCATATCAAAATCTAACAATTACAAAACCATAAAAGTGAAAGTATGCCCAGGTTTATCACGAACGTGCTTATACAAAGCACTAGTGGGGTCATGCCTATGTATATAACCCAGATGCTCCATTATACGCTCTTTAAAAGGGCGTTCAATCTTCCCTCTATAGAAGCATGAACAGCTTCTACATCAGGCCAGATAGACTAAACACACAGAAGTACAGTCAGCATAAAACTTGGGTTAGACTTATACCCATTATTAGAATGTACAAATGTTTTTTGTTCACATATATATTCACACGCATAGGTACCCTTCCTAACTGACTGAACACAGGACCTACTTTGATCAAAATTATAGCATAATTCTCTCTTTAAATTGCATCTATTCTTGAACTGAAGGAGGGACCATTCCCAACTATATCTTTGATACCATCATCAGCTAAAAGCATGGGCCAGTTCTTTCTAATAATACCACATACCCTTCTCATACCACTGGTATAGGTCAAATCAAACTTATTTTTCACAGACTTATCAGTGGTCATTCCTTTTCTACGGCCACCATTACCCTCTACCCTAGATGAGTAGAAGGGTTTAGCCCTACTATTATGGACATGAATAAAGTCCATCATATTCATGAATACTACATCTTAACCATAAACCCTCTCTCTAAACTCATCCTATAGATGCCCAACTGCTCCAGCAAACATCTCATCATTGGTATGTAAACAAGACATTCTAAGAACCTGTACCTTAACAATATTACCAAAAATACGGCTAGGGTGCATTCTGGTGCGATGTAATAAATTGTTTTTACAACAATTTTTTCTAAAAAAGTGCAGTCTCAAAAGAGCCGTTATCTATTTTAATAATGTCATTGTCCAGGAAGTCCATTTTGTCAAAAGCCACTTTATGTATAAATCTTAAATAAGAGGTAGAAGAATTCAAATATTCCAAAAATTGAGTCAGTTCCTGTGATGTACCTCCCCACAGGAGAAAGATGTCATCCACAAATCTACAGTACAATTTAATGGATTTATTGAACCTATTATTCTCAAGAACAAACTCTTCCTCCCATTGAGCCATAACAAGGTTGGCATAGCTATTGGCACATGCCATGTCCATAGCCATGCCAACCTTCTGCCAGTAAATACATTTGTTAAACATGAATACTTTAGTCTCAAGAACAACTTCCAATAGATAGGTAATTAACATAACCATATCTCTCAAATATGAACCATGTTTCAGCAGGGCCAATCTAACTGCTTCAATATCCTCCAAATTGGGTATGACAGTGAATAGGGTCATAACATCTAAGGTTTCCAACCAAACATCAGAAACATCAACATCTCCAAACACTACAAACAAATCCCGCAGGAAATGTTCAGTATCTTTCAAAACAGATGGTATTCTAAAAGCCACTGTTCCCAACTTATCGTGCACAAAAATAGACAATGGCTCAGTTAAACAGCCCCTTCCTGATACTATAGGCCTTAGAGCAGGTCTATCAAGCCCCTTATGCACCTTAGGCAGGCCACAGATACAAGGAATAACTGGAAAATCTACCACAAAGTATGTATATAGTTCAGAATCTAACATCCTACACATTAAGACATCATATAAAAAATCATGAACCCTTTTAGTCACTAAATCAACATCACCCTTAGAAATGCTGACATAAGTAGAAACATATCATATTGGGTATCTGAGGTTACCCACAAGTGTATATCAGGCTGGTTTAGACCTATATTGTGTAGTCTTGCACAAGCAGAAGAGGAAGGGCTAGACAATTTAACATTACCTAATAGTGTTCAAACTTCAAACTGATAAAAATGATGTTAACTTTACATTAACTTTCAGTACTTTATTTTTACTTGATGCAAAACAAGTAGCGAATATTTTATGTAAAAATTTGGCTGTGCTTATTGATGATGCCCAAATTAGAGACAAAGTCCCAGAAGTACCTAAAATAATTTATAAAAGAGGCTTTAATCTCAAAAACTTTATTGAGAGGGACTTGCATAGTAATCCTAGAACTGGGGATATGTTAAAATGTGGATGTTGCAATTATTGTAAGTTCATTAAAACTTCAATTAAGTTTACAATAAGAAATTTTACTTATTCTATTAGTGGTAGATATAATTGCAACAGCCCAGGAGTAGTTTATTTAGCTGAGTGCCAAAGCTGTCCACTGTTTTATATAGGAAAAAACGAAAGACAATTGAAGCAACGAATTAATGAACATCAATACAGTGTACATAAGCAGGACTGTAATAATGCACTAGCAAAGCATGTAATTGAATATCCTGGACATTCCTTCTTATTTTTTGTTATAGAGCAGGTTAAAGAAAGCATTAGGGGTGGGCCTTGGCAATTGTTATTGGAGCAAAGAGAATTATGGTGGCAGGTTCTAACCAATGCTTATATGGGGTCTACTTCATTTGCCCTAACATCCAATTGACTGACACCCATTTGACTGAGACCAAATGACTGAAATTTTATTTGACTGACACTTCATTTGACTGACAGTTCATTTGACTGACAAGTATTATTGGCAGTCTCCAGAGCACTGTAAGGCAAGTAAATGGAATATGCCCCCTTCCCCACTGTAGTGTGACCCTGGAGTTAGAATATATAGTTGGGGGGCACCCCCCCACAATGGGGGATGTGGGGGGCGAAGCCCCCCATTTACTTTTGTTTTACTAAGCAATAGTAAACCAAAAGCAAACAATATAATATGAAATTAAGCTTCACCCCCCACACCTCCCCTAACTATATATTCTAACTCCAGGGTTGCACTACAGTAGGGAAGGGGACATATTCCATTAACTTGTCTTACAGTGCTCTGGAGACTGCCAATAATACTTGTCAGTCAAATGAAATTTCAGTCATTTGGTCTCAGTCAAATGGGTGTCAGTCAATTGGAAGTTAGGGCAAATGAAGTAGACCCCTTATATGTACCGAGGTTTAAATGAGTCATGTTCCTTAAAATGTTTACTACGATCAAAATCATTGGAAAGACATTAGCCTGTTAAGAACTTACGTTTTTAACTTGTCTTGGAGACATGTTTAAGATTTTCATACTGCAGTTAAATGTATTTTTATATGTTTTAGAGTGGATGTTTATTTATATAAACATAACAATATATACATGTATGTGTTTTTATATATACATGCATATTATGTTTTAGTTATGTGTAATGCTTCATTAATTATGAATTGATGATTTGATGATGTCACTATTGGTGGTTTATTTAAACCAAGAAAGTTTTCTTTTTCATGTTTTTTTTGTCTGAAGAAGGTCGTACATTGTTACATCCAAAAGCACTAACAATAAATTTGTAAAGTCTGGTATACCACGCTGCCTTTTTGTTTGTTTCATAAGTAGAAACATCATTTAACATTGTTAACATACTCTCAGTGCACTTGATTTTATCCAAAACAACAACAGGGCCTCCTTTATCGGCTGGACAAATTTGTATATTCATATTAGTTTTTAACTCTTAACAGCGCTTTTTTCTCTTCAGCATCCAAATTACAAAACCTTTTACAACTTATTTTATCATTGAGAAAGTCTTTTTCACATAGTTTAATAAAAGACTCCAAAGATGGAGCAAATACAGGAGAAAAAACACTCGGTTTCCTGTAGACATTAGTACTACAAGCACCACTACCAATTAAACTATTACTTGCATTACCATACATTTTATTGAGCATGACATTCCTCGCAAAACAATGCAGGTCCATAATAACATCACTGAAATCAGAGGGTCCAGTTGGTATAAACATTAAGCTTCTCTCTAAAAGGCTCAGTTGGGTAGCAAAAAGCACATAGGCTGATAAATTGACCACTAATGTGTCCGTATTCACCCTGACGACTTTGGGTAAAACTTCTTGCCTTGATCTGGCGGCATGTTCTTTTTCTTTCTTCCTTGACAGCCTGACCACCCTCTCCTGGGCATGTCTATACGTTTGAATGTCACTGGAAACCCAGGAAAAGAATCAGGATTAGCCTAAGTAGTTGCTCCAGACTCGCTATTTATTTTATTTATTTATTTATTTATTTATTTCACATTTGTTGACCGGGATAGTCCGACTGGATATATGTCCATTTTCAGCAGAAGCCTGGGGAGAAAAGCTCCAAGATAATAATACACATTGAACATTTAGTAAATGCTAGTTTCAAGCAGATTACAGTCATAAGCAATACCAGCATTTAGCACATATAGTACTAACGTATTATAAAACACTTTACAAAACATAACATTATTTTCAAAGTTATATATACATAACATTACATTCAGATTTAAGTCACATTGAGCAGCAGTTATACAATAATCAGTAAATACACAATGTCGATTTGATTCACTAGTCTCAGCTGCAACCATATTAGTAGCCAAAGCAGAACAGGAAAAAGTCACTCCCCCACAAATATGTACCTTTAAAGTCTGTTTTAAAGGCACACCCTCTGAAGCACTAATTATGTCTTTAATTGCTTTTTAATTGATTCTGCTATTTAAATGTGTTCTGTTTGGTTTTTATTTTATTGGTCTGATGAAGTGCAGTGTATCTGCATGAAAGCGCTTACCACTTGTATTTTAATACATTTATGTCTTTTAGCTGTGTTTGGCTGCCTTGTTTTTTTTTTTACTTATTTATATTTGCTTAAGGTACAAAACAGCCTTTATCCACTTGGTTGGCTTTTTTATTGGAATTACAAATGGATACGCTCAGTGTTTCCAGATGCAGACCTCCCTGCATTAAGTACAATTTCCCTTAAGAGCACACAGGGAGCACACTCAACCCGGGGTCTGGATGTCTCTATATCTGTCTCCCTCCAGGTCCCCAATAAGACTCCCCACTGGTACAGCTGTAGGATTAGGTCCTCAGCCGAGCGCCAAGCCAAATCCTATAGTACTCTCTCTCTGAACCCAGTCCTTCATGTTCCTGCCCCATGTAGCTGACACGCACACTCCTAAGATTTAAATTTTCACACACACACACACACACACACACACACACACACACACACACACACACACACACACACACACACACAAACATACATACACACACACACACACACACACACACACACATACACACACCTGGGAAAGGCTGGCACAGATTTACTTGCTGTGCCTCCTTCTGCCCAGAGTATAAGGTAGTTATCACTGCCACCAGACACTTCACAATCAGCTACTCTACAGCCCTTAACAAAGTGTGTCCAGTTATACTGTGCAATATTAATACTAATCATAGTAGTTGACCAAGACAGCTAGGCCTTCTGGAGTGGCCCATACAGTGTCACTAAATAAATATAAGTATTCAAAGGTTAGATACTTTCTACAAGGATTAGCCACAATAAAAGTTTTAAATATATTTAATAATAAATAATAAAAGAACATGACAATATTGAATATATATTTACAGTAAACCACAGAGTTCAAATCACAGAAAATATTGAAAACAACATTGATGGGCAGACTCATACAAATAAAGAAACAAATTTTCTAAACTAAGCTTCACTATATTCCTGACTGAATCTAGAAGAAAGTACTGTTCCCTAATAACTTACTTGGGCAGGGCAAGATGAAATACATGAGCAGTCTTTCTAGTCAAGCTTCCAAACAGAATACTCAATACAAACCAATCCTGTCTTGGTTTGTGATTTACTGTGGAGTTGACTGGTAAGAAAAGTTTTACTTGAATTTATATTTAATTTGTTATCATTGTTTTTCACTGTTTGTATGTGGGAAAGGAAAGGAAAGCTTGTTAACAAGTTTTATTTTGATTTACATTTTGTTGTTTTACCTTTAATTTCACTGCTGGTTGTTAGAAAGGGATAGGTTTTAGACAAGCTGTGGCCATCCCAAGGGGCCTAGACAACTATAAATTCACACAGACTGCAGAGAGGAAAATCCAGAGCATACCTAAACAATCTTACCTTGGTTTGTGATTTATTGATCTTTACTGTTAAAAATTGCAATTGTGATTGCAAGCAACAGTGAGCAGAAGCTACTGCATACCTTCACGCACGACATAAAGGAATTACAGCTTTTTTCTGGCTTGCAGAACCTCTACGGTCAGAACAACTTTATTATACTTACTTTAGTATTTAGTTGTATACTGCTTACGTGATTTTTGTCATAGAAGTTGATTTACGTTCTCTTTGAATTCTGTGGTTACTGATTTTGATTATTTTTTTCTTTTACAATATTTTATTTGTTTGAAGCTGAATATGGATTCCTTAAATGAGTATGCAATTAATGATTTTCAAATGCACAACTATCTTGTACAGTGTAATAAATGCTATGCATATTTAAAGTTAACAGATAACACTGGTGAGCTATGTTCCTCATGTCAAAAGGTGGATGATTTGCTTACTATTATTAGAGGTAAATCTAGACTTAATGATGATGATTACACTTGTGCAATTGGTACGGCTTGGAGAACTGTTGTTTCATATATTAATGACTATACTGGTGAGATAAATAATGTTAGGCAAAGAACAAATAGAACACATTTAGGAAATGATGCATCTGTTGTCTATAAAGATCATTCAACCCCCATGAACGAAGATGATGCCCCTTACAACTTTGGAATTGTGGATGCAAGTATTCAGCAATCTGAGGTTCCAGATTATTTAGAAGGAAACTCAAAAAGAAAGAAAGAAAGAAGTTCACAACAAATAACAAGGAAAAAAAAAAGAAACTAAATATCTATAAAGTAAAGGACACTGCTTTGTTATGCAACACACAGGTTACAGGAAATTATATTTTTTTATCAGAAAACCTTCAGTCTACAGAAGAAGGCATCATTTTTCCAAAAGAGAAAGTAGAAAGAAAGAGGCAAGGGGCAGGTAAAAAGGAAGAAATCAAGATCGAATGTGGAACGATTGAAGAATATTACTGTAAGAAAAAAAAAAGAGAAAGACAGATGTTGACTACATGGCTCAAGCAGTGAATTTACAATGCCAGCTGAATGAGAATTTAATACACAATGAAAGCAGTGGGATTAATAAGAGCAGAAGCTTTTTATTGCTTATTTTTGCTAGCCACATTGTTCTGGCCATCTTTTATTAACTTTGCTACTTATTTGAACTGTTTTTTGAAATTTTATACTGTTTGCACTTTAAATTATTGTTTTTAAGTGGTTTTCATCTGTTTAACTGCAAAGGGCTAAATACTCAAGCACAATAGCCTGTTTTTTGTGTTAAAAGTGTTTTTATTCCTGTTTTTGCTTTAACTTTTAAAAAAGAAAAAATACAAAAAAATCCTATCCCTCTACTCGTTTCCCACCTTTTTAGAACTTGTAAAGTCCAGTTTTCAGATTTTGCTGAATTCTGGGCTGTTTGTAAGTTCCTGTGTTGCCCAGATCTTTGTAAGATAGAGGGAAGCTTCTCTGTTCATTAATGAGAGTGGTGAGCTTTGGAACAGCCTATCTGTCACTGGAGGAGTGGTTTCATCTCAGAAACCGTAGTTTTATTGACCATTTTGGGCTATTTCTGTCCCTTTCATCTTTCTGTTTAAAAAAAGTGCTTGTGTGGTTTTGCGCATCGTGCAGTGAAGTTTAACTAGGGTTAAACTGTTCTCGGTGCCAGAAAGTCTACTCTTCAAATTTTCACTTAGAACTAGCCAGTTTTCTAGATTTAGCACTCAAAACTGCATCCTTGTGCTCAGCACTTGTTTAAAACTCATTGAAAGTACTAAATAAACTACAAATTACTACAACACTCAACTTTCCTCACTTGTCAGGAGGGAAAAAGTGTTTAGTACTTAAATTAAAAAGCACCTATCTAGGCATGTCTAAGGGTCAGCTCCCGGTGTTTTCTCCCATCCACCTGATGAATCTAAGCATCTTGGGGCAATGTAGCAATTGCCTGATGTACACTGACAGCCTTCTCCTCCTACCACCCAACATTACAACCTGTAAGAGATATAATTATACAACCAAACTGGAAGCCAAGCTCTCTCCAGCCAAGACTGGACTAGACAGTCAAGAGGAGAAGGTAAACACGTGCACCACACCATACTCAACACGTAGTCCATCAATTCGTACACCACCTAAACCCACACATAGTAATACAAAACACACACCTACATTCTCAGAAGCTCTCAATAAATATCTGCCCAAACAACAGAGACCTCCAAAGCAAAAACGCAAGCAACCACCACCACCCACTACCCAAACAACACATAGACCACAAAATCATTGTGCCACTCAACCTCAGCCCTTAAGGCAAAACAATGTACCCAACATACTTGTCATAGGTGACTCTATAGTCAGGCACACTGACGTTCCACTCACCAGGCTAAACAAGGAGAAAGTTACTGTCAGCTGCCTGTCAGGTGCCATGATCCGCCACATCATGCATGCACTCAGGTCACTCCACAACAAGTACAAATATGACTCTGTCGTTGCCCATGTTAATGTGAATGAACTGAGATGTACCTCCTTGGACTACATGAAAAGAGACATGGAGGAGCTCTCGGATAATGTAGCCAAGGCAGGTATGACCCTAGCCCTGAGTAGCTTCCTGCCATCACCCAGAATGATACCACAGTGCAAGGACAAAATGATTGACTTCAACAACTGGCTAAACTTCTGGTGTCATTCAAAGGGGATCCAGTATCTGTCTGCCTGGGACAACATGATCAACAGACCACAATGCTTTGCCAGAGATGGCCTGCATCTGTTGCACCTGGGATACTGGATACTGGCTAAGGCTCTTGCCACCCCTACAGTGCATTTTTTAGGCAAGGTTCAAACGACAAACCCACCACCGTAGCAGGTACAAGTAAGCAAAAACTGAGGGTAATGCTACTTAATGCTAGAAGTCTAAACCTCAAAATGCACTCACTCAAAGCACTCATTAATATGGAGAATATTGACATCTGTGCAGTAATAGAGACCTGGTTCAAGGCTCCAGAGAGCACCTCTGCATTACCAGGCTATAATTCATACCTTTCAGCCACCTAACCTGGACCGAAACACTATAGGAGGAGTGTCCATATTCATTAAGAATATCCACTCCTCCAGGCTAGTTGCTCAGCATAATGTATCTGAAATTATCCAAGTGCAACTAACACTGGGCAAGACTCCAATCCAGGTTGTAGCTTGCTACAGATCCCCCGCCATGCTCCAGGATGCCCACTTCACATTCCTCGACATACTGGATAATATTAAGGTACAACCCAATACCCTAATAATGGATGATTTCAACTACCCCACTATCAACTGGGAAAACTACTCATGCACCAACTCATTAGATCAATGCTTTTTGGAATTCATAAATTCTAATGCCCTGGATCAGCTAGTCCATAGGACCTGGTCATTACCAACATGGGTAACTGATGATGTCAAGTTGTCTATCTCGCCTTCATTCTTGCTAGTTGGGTTCGGAGCCGACTCTGCCATCTTCTAAAGCATGAGAGCTATATACTGGCTCGAAGCCTCCCCATATCCCATGATGCCTGGCGCTAGATACCCAGATCTCGTTTGCCGCTTCTGCTGTGAGGTTGCTCTACTGGCTCAGGTATTTTTTCTGTCATAAAACTAGTTAGTTTTAGAGTAGAAATTCTCGTTTAGATATAGCCTTTGTATTGTAGTTGTTTTCGTATCTGAATCCTTGTCTTTTCCCCTCAGAAACTCATTTCAATTAGAGAATTTCCCCTCCCCCTTTTCTCTTTTCCCTTTCCTCTTAAGGTTTTCCGTTTAGGTTAGAGGATAACCTTACCTCTAAAAGGTTTCCGTTTAAGTTAGAGGATAGCCTTTTTTTTTCTTGGTCTCCTTTAAAAAAAAAAAAAGAAAAATTATTTTATTATCACTGTTAGTTATTTTAGCTATAGTTAATTATAGTTGTTGGTTGTTGTAGTGTAGTTTGATTCTGGTAACTGCAGTGTATCTTTGTTGTGGTTAGTTACCCTAACCCTTTTGTGTGTGTGTGTTTTTCCTTGGTTTTCTTCTTTCAGGATGTCCAAGGATCCTAAACCATCCGGATTCAAGAAGTGTGACTCATGCTGTCAGAAGATGTCTCTGACAGATGGTCACACTTCTTGTGTTTATTGTCTGGCACCATGCACCTGCAGGACTCTTGCTCGATTTGCCATGCATTCAGTCTAAGAGGTCCTGCAGGAGCGCAAAAATAAGTTGATCCTTAGAGGTTTACTTAAACTTCAAGATTCACTGGCTAAGGCTCAACCCGTGAAATCTTCCAGGGCACCTAAACCTTCGGCTCCCAGTTCAGAGCTGTCGTTGGGTGAACCTGTGCCTTCCATCTTGGCTCGAGCTGGAACCGATGTTCCTCCCTCCCAGTCGGCTCTGATACGTTCTTCGGAGCCCTCTGAGAGTCGAAAAAGGTCTAGGTCTCCTTCTCTGGAGTCGATACGCTTGGCTCCGAGATCACCTCTGCTCCATTTGGAGCGTAGTCACCACTCATCCCACTCTTCTCGGTCCTCAAGACTTTCGGACCATGACTTGGAAAGAGTGGTCAGTAGACTGTTAAAATCGCGGGCCCTAACTAAAATGTTGTCCAGCCCCCCTCATCAGGTGTCGGCTCCATCCATGTCTGCAGATATTCCTCCGACTCACCCTTTGAGCTCAGAGCCGGAGTTCGTTGGGGTTTGAGTCGTGGAACCGTTGGCTCTGATACCTTCTCCTTCGGTTCCATCATCGGCTCCGATCACTTCCATGGTTCCGTCCCTGGAGGGATCTGAGCACCGGGACTCCCTTGTCGGCTCCGAGGGGGCGAGTGGCATCGGACCCTTGTCCGACCCCACTCTCCCCCTCGGTGCTTTGGCTCAAGTGAGCTTGGCTCCCACATCAGCCTCGGAGCCGTCCCCTTCGGTGCGGACAGGGATTCTGATTTCTTCTGAACCAGACCCCTCTCTGAGTTCCGGTGGGGATGCCTTCGAGGTGATGAGGAGTGTACTGGCCCCTGACTCAGTCCCACGATCAACCCCATTGGCTCCTCCCCCTATGGTGCCTGCATCAGTCTCTGTCTCTCTTCCAGACCCCAAGCGTGGGGATCCAGCACCCCAGGACACCCCTTTGGGTATATCTTCCTCTTCTGAGGCCTCCCCTGATCATTCAGAGGAGCCACCTCGTAAGAGGAAATGCAAGAGGAAGCATGTTGACTCCCCTGAGTCTGTCACATCAGATACCGACTTAGAGGATTTGGAAGGGTCCCTGAGATCCCCCTCTGAAGGTGTCTCCTTCTCAGACATCCTTGAGATGCTTAGGCAGAGGGGGAACTGGACTGCCCTAAGCCCTTCCGAGGATGAGTCGGTATTCCTGGACGCATTTGGATCCCGACCTTCCACCTCCTGGGTGTCTCCGCCTTTCGACCCACTGATGTCTGTGGTGGCTCGGAAGGTGTGGTCAGCTCCAGACACAGTGGAACCGACCCCCAGAAGGCCAGCTAAATTCATTACTGCACCACAGGACAAGCAATTTCTGACCAAAGATGTCCCCATTGATGCCATGGTGGTAGTAGCGGCCACAAAGAAGGAGTTGGCTGAAACTTCATCTGTCCATCCCCCTAATAAGGAGTCTAGGATGATGGACAGATATTGGAAGCGGATGTTTTCCTCAGCGACGTTTTCCATGAAGTCTCTGAACTACTTGTGCCACTTTACCCATCTACAGAGGGATCTCCTTAAAGAGCTTGGAGATACCCTCCAAGATCCATCAGCTGAGGGGGCCCAGGCCAAGGTTGCATCCCAGCTGGCGACTCTTAATTCAGTGGTGAACTCCTCTATGAGGCTCATTTCTTATGCAGCCGATGGTGCGAGTAGAGCCGCAGGCACAGGCGTTGCTCTAAGGAGACACGCTTGGATGTGGCTTTGTAACTTTGCGGAACCTTTCAGAGCGTCTTTCACCAACACCCCCTTTGATGGTTTCTCTCTCTTTGGATCACAGGTGAAGGACACCCTTATCAGGTGTGAGCAGGAAGGCAAGACTCTCTCTGCTGTAGGAGTCCATTTTTCCACTCCTTCCAGACCATATTCCAAGAGTCAGAAGAGTGGAAAGATGTGGTTTTGGAAGTCCCAGGGAGCCTTGCCTGACACACGTGGTGAGTTTCCCTCCAGGGGCAGAGGGGGGAACAATAACAGATGCCGCCCTCGTGGCAGAGGGGTCCGCAAAACCAGGGCAGCAGAGAATATTTCTCTGACAAGCCCTTCCAGCATCCCTGAAGGGTTGCCCGGCTGCCCACCTCTGGAGGCAGTCAGGGGAAGATTATCGCTGTACCCAAGAGCCTGGCAAGACATAACACAAGACAAATGGGTACAGTCTGTTATATCTGGAGGCTACAGAATTCCCTTTGTCCGCGCTCCATTCTTAGCGAACAAGTCCCTTCCAGATGTTCCACCCAATCTAAGGGATCAAGCAGTTCAGGAAGTTTCAAAACTGCTAAGAAAAAGGGCCATCCAGCAAGTCCCAGCAGACCAGCAAGGATCCAGAATTTACTCAAGGTTCTTTTTGGTACCAAAAAAGACAGGAGACTGGAGACCCATTTTGGATCTCAGCAGACTAAACAGGTCTGTACAAAGAACGAAGTTTCGGAGGGTCACGCTACAGTCCATTTTACCCTTCCTGGGTCAGGACAATTGGATGTGCTCCATAGAACTTCAGGATGCGTACTACCACATCAAAATGGACAGGCACTCCAGAAGATTCCTGCACTTCTGGCTGGGAGCCAGCCATTATCAGTTCAGAGCTCTGCCCTTTGGTCTCACCACAGCCCCAGGGTGTTCACCAAATGTATGGCAGTACTTACCGCTCACCTGAGATGGCAAGGATTCCAGGTGTTTCCGTATCTAGACGACTGGCTCTTCACTGCTACCATCAGGCATCACCTTCTGCAAGCCAGAGACTACACTATCCAGACATGCTCCAGACTAGGTATCACTATAAATTTCGAAAAATCTGCTTTGTCGCCTTGTCAGTCTATCACCTTTATAGGCGCAAACTTAAATACAAAAGACAGGTCAGCCAGCCTTCCACCAGACAGGGTGTTAGTCATTCAGCGGCATGTCCAGGTCTTGTTAGGATGCAAGAGAATTCAAGCCAGGTTCGTCCTCCAAACCCTGGGTCTCATGGCAGCAGCAATCATACTCATCCCTCTGGCCCGTTTTCACATGAGGATCCTCCAATGGCTTCTTTTCACCCAATGGTCCTTCCAGCAGCTTCCCATGTCTCACATGATTATCATCACAGAAGCATGCAAAAAGCACCTTGCATTTGTTGATGGTCTCCTCATCAGTGCCCCTGGGCAGACCATTTGTACTTCCCCCTCCAGTTGCTACAGTGACCACGGACGCCTCCCTGATTGGGTGGGAGGGGCATTATCAGGGCAGAACAGTCCAGGGCACCTGGAAACCTCAAAAGTACCATCTGCACATAAACATCTTAGAGATGAAGGCCATGCTTTTAGCGTTGCAAGCTCTTCAGGACTCTCTTCCTACCGGGACAATTGCAATTCAAATGGACAATATGTCAGTCATGTGGTACATCAACAAGCAGGACGGAACCAGGTCCTACCCGCTATGTTGAGAAGCACTCAGACTCTGGCAATGGGTGATCTCTTCCCAATGGTTTCTGACCGCAATGCATATCCCTGGGAAATCCAACGTCATAGCAGACAGGCTGAGCAGAGCTATTCTCATGCCTCACGAGTGGTCTCTGAATCAAGTAGTAGCGGACCAAATCTTCCGCAAATGGGGGCAACCTTGCTGCGACCTCTTTGCCACCCCCTTCAACAGCAAGTGCAGCAACTTCTTCTCTCTGCTTCCACATCCAGAGCATTCCCCCAGAGACGCTCTAGTCCGCGATTGGCCTCAGGGACTTCTGTATGCATTCCCCCCTTTTCCCCTAATTCCCAAGCTGATACAGAAAGCCACCGTATTGGGTTGCAAAATGATCCTCATTGCCCCGTACCGGTCTCTACAAATACAGTTTTCAGTCCTGCATCATTATCTTATCGAGCAGCCTTGGACTCTGGACCCAGTTCCAGATCTCCTGATCCATCAGTCGGGCAGGCTGCATCAATTCTCTACAATATCTCAAGCTCACGGCTTGGTTGCTCCATTTCCAACCCTAGCCAGGCTTCCTGATATCTCCCAATCGGTGCGTGAAATCATTTTATCATCGCACAAGTCTACCACTAGAAAAACTTACGCTACTAAGTGGAAACGTTTTTCTTCCTGGGCAGAGGCTAAGAGTATAGACCCCTTTTCAGCCCCTGTTCACCACATCCTGGAATTTCTTGCAGAGCTCTTTCATACCGGGTTCGCTTCCGCTACAATTAGAGTGCAGTTAGCCGCAATTTCAAATTTTCACATTGGCTTTTCAGAAAGTAGTATAATGTCTCATAAACTTTGTAAGGCCTTCCTCAAAGGAACCACTCTGCTTAGGCCCCCGGTTAGGGATCCTCCGCCCCCGTGGGATCTGAATTTGATTCTAGCCTCTCTAATTTTGCCCCCCTTCAAACCTGCAGTTTCCTGTTCTTTGAAGTTTTTATCTTGGAAAACACTTTTTCTGGTAGCAATTACTTCAGCGAGAAGAGTTTCTGAACTGTAGGCTCTTTGTATCCTTCTCCCATACCTAGTGTTCCACAAAGACAGGGTTGCTCTTAGGACTAATCCTTCCTTCCTTCCTAAGGTCTCTTCTGAAAATAACTTGAATCAGTCCATTGACCTTCCTGTACTTTTTCCCAACCATTCTAACAGAGGGGAATATAAGTTACATCAGTTAGATGTTCACAGGCAACTGCACTTTTATTTGCATAGGACTAAGGACTTCAGAAAATCGGATCAGCTTTTCCTCTCTTATGCAGAGGGCAAGCAAGGCCTACCAGTATCAAAAGTAACTTTATCTAGGTGGCTGACTTCTATCATCACCTTTATCTATCAGCTGAGGAATAAAGAATTGCCTGTTAAACCAAAAGGTCACTCAACAAGAGCATTAGCCACTTCTGTTGCTTTTCAGGCTAGGTTTCCCATGGAATCTATTTGTGCAGCAGCCATATGGGCAAACCCTCATACTTTCATCTCACATTATAAGTTGGACGTGGTTTCTAGGAGCAGAGCTGATTTTGGTTCCACTGTTCTGAAGAGTCTGTTTCACTGAGACACCCAGGATATTAGGTGCTAGGGACGCTGTCCCAACCAGCAAGAATGAAGGCGAGATAGATAACTTAACATAAAGAAGTTATGTACCTACCATAACGTTCCATGTTAGTTGTCTCCTCTCACCTTCTTTCTTGCATCCCACCCTCCATCCCCCTATCCTACTAGACCGAGAAGAGTTTCTCTATGGATTTGCACTGGCTGAGCCTTCTCTGGCTATCCCACTCTACCTAATAGTCTCTATAGTTGGGCTTATGTATGATAGGATAGGATTCCTTCATTATTTTGTCTGCTGTTAGTCTTACCAAACGAGATCTGGGTATCTAGCACCGGGCATCATGGGATATGGGGAGGCCTCGAGCCAGTATGTAGCTCTCGAGCTTTAGAAGATGGCCGAGTCGGAGCCGAGGATCGGCTCTGAACCCAACCAGCAAGAAAGAAGGTGAGAGGAGACAACTAACATGGAACGTTATGGTAGGTACATAACTTCTTTTTCTAAACCATAAGTCAACTCTTCAATGGTCAGATCTGACCATAAGCTAATCACCATAGACATCAATTTTCTGCCTCCACCCCCCCCCCCCATTAAGGAAACCACCATAAAAAAACTTCTCCAAAGCCAACTTTACGTTTCTTAAGATAGATGTGGCAAACTTCACTACACCCATGCAGACGGATAATAGAGGTACGACTGCTGAATCCTATACACAGGCAACACATATACAAGTGCATGGATCGTGCCATCCCCAACAGAACCAAAATGCTATCCTCCAAAAAAAGGAAGCCAATCTGGTGGTTCCCTGCCATAAACAAACTTTACAACAGAAGGAAGAAGCTGTTGCAAAAAAAAGTAAAATCCCCTCATTTCAGGAACTCCCTGGTCAGCCTCAGTAAGAAGCTGAGATCCCTCATAAAATCCTCCAAAGCTAGCTATGAAAATAAAATTGCCACTGATTCTAAAGACAGCCACAAAGCATTGTACAGCTATGTCAAGAATCTCAATGGCAACACAGATCTGCTCTGAGCTACAGAACAACGGCACTAGATATACAGAACCAACTGATATTGCCAACATCCTGGCAGCTAGGTTTAGTGAAAACTTTACCCCCTCACCCCAAAAGGGCCCATCTCTATACCGGAAGAATGCATAGCCCCTATAATCATGGAGGCACAATTTAAGACTGCACTCTCCAAAGTCAAAAACACAGCATCCATGGGACCAGACAACATCCCAGGCTGCGTTCTGCATGAACTACAGGATGAACTGGCACCCCACCTAAGTACCATGTTCAATCATAGCCTCACTTCAGGCTTTGTGCTTACTGAATGGTGCACAGTAACAGTTATCCCACTTGACAAAGGGGGCACCACCACAGACCCCAGGAACTACTGCCCCATTAACCTGACGAGCCTGGTCTGCAAGACCATGGAACATATCATCATGGAGCTTATAAACAAAGACACAGGTAACCTGCAAATGCTGGACCCCACTCAATTCAGGTTTGTAAATGGTAGATCATGTCTCCTGAACCTGATTGACTTCTTTGAATCAGTCACCAGAGTCATGTACACAGCCTATCTTGACCTTGCCAAGGCTTTCAACACCATCCCCCACTCTGGAATTATAGATAAACTCACTAGACTGGGCATAAATCCCTTTGTCACAAGATGGGTGGCCAACTGGCTCACTGACAGGACCCACACAGTGAAAGTAGCCGACTCCAAATCCGACTTCAAACCAATGACAAGCGGAGTACAACAGGGTTCAGTCCTGGGTCCTCTCCTGTTTGGCATATATTTCTCAGAAGTCCAGACTAATACAGAAGGTCTTTGGCTAGCAAAGTTTCCAGATGACTGCAAACTGGGAGCCTTAATAGAATTGCCACATGGTGTGGACATTCTACAAAGGGGCCTCACTGAGACTGATGTTTGGTGTCAAAGTCATGGCCACAAGCTCAATGCCAAAAAGTGTATTGTCATCCCCTTTGGGAAAAACACTGTACCCATGAACTACCTCATAGGCGGTAGCCTACTTAACACCAAAAGTGTGATAAGAGACCTTGGGACACAGGTGGACACTAGTCTCTCCTTTGGCAATCACATCTCCACAGTAGTCAGGAAATCCTTCTATGTGACTCACCTCATCATTAAAGGGTTCACCAGAAAAAAAGAAGTCATTGTTCCTTTCTACTCATCCCTCATTAGACCCATCATTGAGTACAACACCCCATTTGGCATGTACCTCGCAAGACATCTGCAACAACTGGAAAGGCCACAGAAATACCTCACTAAGAGGATTACCAGCCTCAAACAGATGCCATATGCAGACCGCCACAAAAAACTCCAGCTCTACTCCATCGCTTATCGCCTACTCAAAGGCGACCTCTGCCTAACTTACAAAGCCATGTCAAGCCCAGTTCTGTTGGACATGCTACACTTAAAGAAACCCCGATCTCTCCATGCCACACGCTCCAGGGACCTGAACCTTGCTACCACAATAAACAGAACATGCTGGAGGGATAGATTCCTGTCCCAGAGACTTCCCATACTCTGAAACAGACTACCCTTTCATGTCAAGCAAAGACCCTCATTAGCCCTCTTTAAGAGGAATCTAGACAATTGGGTGGGAAATAGGAAATTTACCCCGGGGATCATCTCTGTGGTTCTGCTCGACAGGGGCGCAGGAAAATAACTTTCTTGGGTGGCGAAAGCCAGGGGACATTTTGGCTAGGCTTATACAGGCTCTAGGGCTGATAGCCTAGTACCTACCTATGAACCTATTAACCTATAATGGTAATGAAGATCTGTCCTTTGTAGCAATTGATAGAGCAGATATTACTGTATTAGAAGCTGAAGATTCTTCAGAGCTGGTCAGCAAAGATATTCCTGTAATTGAAGATTCAGTTATGAGAGGAACTGATACTTATATTTGCAGAGAAGATAATGAACATTGAATAGTGTTATGCTTGCCAGGAGTAAAAATAAAAGATATGAGACAAGCCTTGGAATACCTTAATGTAAGGAAATACAGATCTGTTTTTATTCATGTAGGTACAAATGATCTCATCCGCAAGAATTCTCTGAATGTTAGTATTAGATAGTATAGCTTGTACTGATAGGACGTATTTTTCACAAATCACCTATAGAAAGGATAGTCAGGTTACCATAAATGAAAGATTGATTAGGTAAATACCTATAGGGAAACATGTCCTGTTTTAAAAAATAGAAATGTGTATGAGCATCCAGGCCTAGTTTTGGGCACACACGTGTTCAGACAGGATGGCGTGCATTTGTCAAGATCAGGGAAGAGAATTTTTGCAGCAGATATTTTGCAATATTTGACAAACACTGAGCAGGACTTTGCCAATTTAACAGTTCACAGATAGCAACATTTCATGCATCTCTGATAGTTGTTAATGCTAGGAGCATTAATAATAAAAACATTTTATTGGAAAATTTACTACATTCCCACAAGATTAACCATGTTTCACAAATAATAACAACATCAAAGAACAATGACTGGAAACTTTTTGTGTCAGGGTATAAATGTTTTTACTGTAACAGACATTCTAACAAAAAATCAGGTAGAGGTGTTATAATAGGGATTAGAGATAGTTATGAGACCTGTGATTATTACATGTTCAGTGATAACACCAGTACTATAGACTGTGTCTTTCGGCTTTTCCCAGTTAGGGGTTGCCACAGCGGAACTCCGGTCCACTAATGATTGGCAGTGGATTTTTATGGTGCCAAGTTTCCAGCCCAATGCCCAACCTTCAAAGAAGGCACACCCATTCACGCACGCACCTACCTACATGTCTTTAGACATCACTCGACCGCGGGGAGGACATGCAGACTCCACACAGAAGGCGCTCCAGCCGAGAATCGAACGGGAGAACCTCTTGCTGTGAGGTGACAATGCTAACAGCTGCACCATTGTGGCCTCTCTATAGACTGTGTAACTGGGGCAATAAAGACAACCCTAGAACATACAACAATTGTTGGCGTGTATAGACCACTAAAGTCAAGTGCAGATGACCTAGAGGAATTCATACATTTCTTGCATGAAACACTAGAGGGAAGAATAATATTAGCTGGGGACTTAAATTTACCATAAACAGACTCTCAGGAACAACAAATGCTTCAGATTGTAAAAGAAACTACCAGGGGACGGAACATACTAGACATTGTTTGTGTTCCTAAAGAAATTACTGTTACTTCAAGTCAAGTTTTACCACTGTTCGTGTGCAGTGATCATGGGGTTATAAAGGTTAATTTGTTGCTAGATAATTCTGCCAAAATGAAATCTAAACCAATGCACAGAAGGTTAATTGCAGATTATATGGAAGCAAAACAATGACTATGTAAAACAAGCTGGAGTCAGGTGTTCAGTGGAAAAACTGCAGCTGGAATGTGGAAAGTTCTGAAAGAGAAACTGAGTGCAAAAAAAAAAAAAAAAATTTTAACATCACGATCTAGGCATACAATGTCAGGGGGATATATTTCCATAAGAACTAGATATCTTATTAAGGTGAGAGACAAAAATATAAGAAATGGAAGAGATGTTGAACTGCAGCTTTGAAAACTGAAATAAACAAGCTGGACAAATGGATTAAGCATAGCATGAAAGAAGATCAAGAAAAATTTGAAGAACATTTATATAAAGATATTGAGCATAACTAATGATGTTCTGTAGTCCTATCTCGCCTTCATTCTTACGTATGGGTTCAGAGCCGATCCTTGGCTCCAACTTGGCCGATTACAAAGCTCAAAGTCTCTCAGTTTGCTCTTGTTAGGGATCCGACTTGGCCGATTACAAAGCTCAAAGTCTCTCAGTTTGCTCGTGGCAGGTAGGTATCCCATAGTGCGCTAGTAAGAATCCCCAGATCTCGTTTGCCATGTCTACGAGTTCAGAAGTACTCTCTTTCTTGGCCGTGGCTAAGTTGGATTTTTCTTCATTATTCTTGTTTATAGTGATTGTTTTTTCATAATAGTAGTAGCTTAGTATAAATAGCTTAGTCATTGTTATTACAGATAGTAAATTAGTAGTGTGTTTTTGAAATTTTGCTAAGTTGTTATTGAAAACTTGTTGGCCATCGCTTCCGCAGACCTTTTTCTCCTCTGAGTAGTATCCCTTACCTGGTGTGCTAGTTCTTTGCTATAGTTATATATACTTTTTCTAATCTTGTATTTTTTGACTAGAATAGTAGTATACATTTGATAGCTGTGTGCAGTGTTCTTTTATTAATTATTATTAGCTAGTTAGTTAGCGTGTTGTTGAATTTTTGCAATTCTTCTAGCAAATTTTTGATGTAGCTTTTCCAATGTTTATGGCTAGGTCCATTTAAGTTAGAGGACCTAGTCCTCTATTAACCGTTCTCTGGTGTTATTTCCTCAGCAGGCCTAGGCCTGTTTAAGTTAGAAGACCTATTCCTCTGTTGTTTGCTTGTCTTTGTGTATTGTTCTTGAGCAGGGCTAGGCCCGTTTAAGTTAAAGAACTAGTCCTCTGTTGTTTTTTCCTTTTGTGCAGTGCTTCTTGCAGGGTTAGGCCCATTTAAGTTAGAGGACCTAGTCCTCTCTTCCCTGCTTTCCCTCCGGTGTTTGTTTTTGTGACAATATGTCTAAGGACTCTAAGGATCATAAATCTTCGGGTTTTAAAAAGTGTCTCAAATGCTCTCAAAAAAATGTCACTGACAGACGGACATAGTAATTGTGTTTACTGTCTAGGTGCCATAGATTTTCAGGAGGCATGTTCCTTTTGACACTCCTTCATTTCTCGGGTTCTCCAGGAAAGGAAGAACAAACCTGAAATGTCTCCTTAAGCCTTCCTTTGAGGAGGATTTAGCCAGCTCTTCATCATCACATTCCAGGTCTCCCTGTTCTAAAAAGAAGGTCAAGTCGGCCAAGAGACATTCTCCTACACCGACTATTTTATCTGGATCTCCACAAAAAATCTCAAAATTGGACAAAAACATTCTACCTCTTTGACTCCACTGTCCTCGGAGCCGGTCGAGGTTATCGATATCCATACTCCAGTGTTGGCCCCAAGTTTTTTGGAGCCGACTACTAAACATTTACCTTGGAGCCGGTCTAGAGAATTATTACCAGTCTCCCCAACTATCAGATCTCTGATTTTGCAGAGATCTAGGTCACCTACCTTGTCTTCCAGATCCTCCAAGAATCTTTCTGAAGAGGATGTAGAGAGGGTAGTGCTTAGACTCTTGAAGTCGTCGGCACTAGCGAATTTGTTGCCGGCTCTGACCCAATCGGCTCCAGAGCCATCTAAGGCCATACTCCCTACTTCTGTTCCTCCTCTGAGCCATGTTGGTCCTTCGGAGCCAGAGCTATCAGTGCCGCTTGTTGTGGAACCTTCGGTTCCAGTATATCTTGTGTCTGTCTCGGAGCCGTGTTCCACTCCGACATCTTCGGCGTTGTCCGTGGTGTCTAGGAGCCAAAGCTCACCAGTCAGCTCCGACAGTGATGCTTGGACCCGGACTTCTTCGGTTCCGAGCCTACCTCTCTGTGCATCGGCTAGGTAGAGCTCGGATCCCACATCTATCTCGAAGCCGATCGCTTTGGAGCCAAGGGCTATTTCTGCTTCCTTGGAACCGGGGGTATCCTCTGAGCCAGAGAGATCTGCCTTCAAGATGATGAGGAGCTTGCTGTCTAGGTCTTCAGCTTCACACAAGGATACTGATGCTGTTCTCCCTCAAGCTCTGACCTCTGTCTCAGCACCATCTCACTCTCTTGACAGCAGAGACCCGCAGCCTCAGGAGCCCCCCTTGGGTGGCTCTCAGTCTTCTGAGACCTCCACAGAATACCCGTCTGAGGAGCCTCCTCGGAAGAGAACTTGCAAGAGGAAGCATGTAGACTCCCCTGATGAGTCCATCACCTCTGGCACTGACCTCAAGGAGTCAGAAGGGTCCCCCAGGTCATCCTCTGATGATATCTCCTTTGTAGATATCCTAGAGATACTGAAACAGAGAGGTGGCTGGCCCACTGTCAACCCTTCTGATGAGGAGTCAGTGTACCTGATGGTTTTCAGGTCTCAACCTTCAGCCTCTTGGGTGTCTCCACCTTTCGATGATCTTTTGGATCTAGTCAGTCGAAAGGTGTGGGAAACTCCAGATGCCGTGGAACCAGTCCCCAGAAGGCCCAATAAATTTCTTTCAGCCCCCAAAGAGAAAGAGTTTTTGATGAAAGTTGTGCCTGTAGATGCCATGGTGGTGGCAACAGCCACAAAGAAGGAACTAGCGGAAACTTCCTCATCTGTCCATCCACCGAACAAGGAGTCTTGAACGATGGTTAGATATGGGAAGTGCATCTTCTCTTCAGCAGCGTTTACACTCAGATCGCTGAATTACCTCATCCATTTTACTAGGCTTCAAAGAGATCTCCTAAAGGAGCTAGGAAATACTCTCCAGGGTATATTAGCTGAAGGGGTCCCTGAGAAGGTTACTGCTCAGTTGTCCACCTTAAACTCCATTGTTTACTCCTCCATGAGGCTATCTTATGCAGCAAATGGAGTGAACGGGGCAGTGGGTTCAGGAGTTTCCCTTAGGAGACTCTCCTGGATGCGTTTATGTAACTTTGCAGAGCCCTTCAAATCTACATTTACCAACACCCCCTTTGACGGTTCCTCTCTGTTTGGACTAAAGGTAAAAGATACACTCACCAGGTGAGAGCAGGAAGGGAAAACTCTTTCTGCTGTGGGAGTACATTTCTCCATCCCTTCTAGACCATACTGTAAGGGTCAGAGAGGCAAGAAAATGTGGTTCAAGAAATCTCAGAGATTTTTCTCGGACGCACAAGGTGATTCCTCCTTCAGAGGTAGAGGAGGAGGAAGTAATGACAGACTTTGCCCTAAAGGCAGGGGGCCCCACAAAATCAGGGTGACCGTGATTCCTTTCGTGGACGTCCCTATCAGCGCTCCTGAAGTGAGGCCCGACTGCGCTTCTCTGGAGTCAGCCGGGGGTCGCTTATCTTTGTATGCAGAAGCCTGGCACAATATCACCCAAGACACGTGGGTACAAAGAATAATTTCCAGAGCATATTCCATACCCTTCTCTTTTGCACCTCATCCCACCAAGAAAATCCCAGATGTTCCACCCAATCACAGGAATCAAGCAACTATAGAAGTCCAAAAGTTGCTTCAAAAGAGAGTCGTCCAAACTGTCCCCACAGACCAGATAGGATTTGGAACTTACTCCAGATTCTTTTTAGTGCCAAAATGAACAGGGGACTGAAGACCCAATTTGGAGCTCAACAAATTAAACAAATTGGTGAAGAAGTCCAAGTTCCAAATAGTAATACTGCAGTCTATACTCCCTTTGTTAGGGAAAGACAATTGGATGTGCTCCATTGACCTCCAAGATGCGTACAACCACATAAAAATGGACAGAGCATCGAGGAATCATTTATGCTTTCGGCTGGGAGCCAGTCATTTCCAATTTTGTGCTCTGCCCTTTGGTCTCACCACAGCCCCCAGGGTGTTCACTAAATGCATGGCGGTAGTAATGGCTCACTTGAGACATCTTGGATTCCAAGTGTTTCCATACCTGGACGACTGCTTCCTGACTGCCACCACCAGGCACCTACTTCTACAAGCCAGAGATTCAACCATCCAACTCTGCACTCAGCTAGGGATTACTATAAATTGGAAAAAGTCTGCCTTGTCGCCCTCTCAATATGTGACTTTTATAAGCACAGAAATAGACACAGTCACCATGATGGCTTGACTTCCTGCAGACAGAATACAAAATCTAAGACAACAGATATACAGCCTACTTTCCCAAAACAAAGTCAAAGCCAAGACAGTGCTCAAGCTTCTAGGAACCATAGCCTCTACTATAACTCTAGTTCCACTAGCCAGACTACATATGAGAATCCTTCAATGGCTACTCTTTTCCCAGTGGTCTCTTCAACAACTGCCTCTGTCTCATCCTATTTTGATAACGGAATCTTGCAAAAAGGACCTTTGTTGGTGGATCCAGTCCAATCAACTAACAATAGGGCCACCATTAATTCCTCGCCAACCAGTTGCTACTGTGACCATGGATGCCTCCCAGATGGGGGGGGGGGCATTATTTAGGCAGGACAGTCCAAGGCACATGGCAAGAATACGAGGTTCACTTGCATATCAATGTCCTAGAGATGAGAGCAGTGCTACCAGCGTTGCAAGCACTTTGCGACTTTCTTACTCTAGGGACAATAGCAATCCAATCAGACAATATGTCAGTGGTTTGGTATATAAACAAACAAGGAGGAACCAGATGCTACCCCCTATGTTGAGAGGCTCTTCGTGTTTAGCAGTGGACGATATCTTCCCAATGCTTTCCTAGTTGCAACACCTATCCCGGGGATGTGATCTGTTTGCCAGCCCAATCACCGCCAAATGCAACAGCTACTTCTCCCTTACCCCCCCCCCCGGGGGAGACACCGAGAGATGCACTTGCTCACAATTGGCCCTCAGGACTTCTTTATGCATTCCCTCCATTTCCACTAATATCAAAAGTGATCCAGAAAGCAAAGACCTTGGGAAGCAGAGTGATTCTTATCACTCCTTACTGGCCTCGTCAGATTTGGTTCCCCTTTCTCGGGCCTCACCTTCTGGATGATCCATGGACTCTGGACCCAGTACCAGACCTTCTGACACATGTCAGGCACCTTCCACCCCTGTCTCCACACCCTCAACTTGACAGCATGGCTGCTCCACTTCCATCCCTAGTCAGGTTTCATGATTTCTCCCCTGCATTTACACATATCCTCACATCGTCTCACAAGCCTTCTATGAGAAAATTATACACTAGCAAATGGAAATGATTTTGTATCCGTGCACTAGAAAAAAACATAGATCTTTACACAGTCTCCATTCCCTTGGTGTTAGAATTCCTAACCGAACCTTTTCATCAGGGATTAGCTGCTGCTACAATCAAAGTTCATTTGGCAGCAATCTCCAATTTTCATTTGGGACAACATGAACCTAATCGTATGGCTCACAGATTGTGTAAATCATTTTTAAAAGGCACTACCTTTCTGAGACCTCTCTTTCAGGAACCTGTGTCTCCCTGGGGTCTAAATTTTGTTCTGTCCAAACTTACTTCCCAGCCTTTTGAACCCGCACATACTTGTGAATTAAAGTTCCTTTTATGGAAGATCATTTTTCTAGTAGCCATTACATCCGCCAGAAGAGTGTCAGAGTTACAAGCACTGTCAGTCAAACCTCCTTACTTGATCTTTCATAGAGACAGAGTTTCCCTTCATATAAATCCATCCTTCATCCCCAAGGTTTGCTTTCAATCTAATATGAATCAAACTATTGAACTGCCAGACTTTTTTCCCTAATCATTCAAACAGAGCAGAATATAAGTTTCATCAACTTGATGTTCACAGACAATTAAGGTTCTGTCTACATAGAATCAAGGAGCTTAGGAGATCAGACCAATTGTTTGTGTCTTTTTCTGAGACAAATAAAGGTATGCCAGTCTCTAAGATAACATTATCAAATTGGATTTCAAATTGTATATCATTGATTTACTCTTCCAATGGCAAAGAACTCCCGTTTAAAATTAAGGCTCAGTCTACCAGATCCGTATCCACATCTGCTTCCTTTCAAGCCAGACTCCCAGCTGACAGTATATGTGCAGCAGCAACTTGGGCTACCCCTCATACCTTTATTATTCATTACAAATTGGATTTGGCCTCAAGGGGTAGAGCCTCTTTTGGTTCCATGGTTCTTAGGAGTATATTCCCGTGAGTCACCCGAGAAAAAGGTGCTAGACACTCTGCCCTATATGTAAGAATGAAGGCGAGATAGGACTACAGAACATAAAGAAGTTATGTACTCACCATAACATTCCATGTTTGTAGTGTATCTCGCCCTTCATTCTTACGAACCCACCCACCTACCCCCATCCATATATCCTTAGATGATCTGGAGACAAGATAGTCTTTATCTTCTGGAGGGTGGAGACCTTTCATGTTTGTTGTTCCTTGTGGAAATATCTTCTATCGCTTCTTTAGATAGCAGCAAACAAGATCTGGGGATTCTTACTAGTGCACTATGGGATACCTACCTGCCACGAGCCAAATGAGAGACTTGTAATCAGCCGAGTCGGAGCCAAGGATCGGCTCCGAACCCATATATAAGAATGAAGGGTGAGGTGGACTACAAACGTGGAATGTTATGGTGAGTACATAACTTCTTTGTATCATTATATCTATTATTCACCAGGTCATATAAACACAGGGAGATTCCTCAAGAATGGAGACATGCACTTATTAAACCTTTAAGGGAAAGGGGAGTAGGACAAACAGAGTCATATAGACCCTTAAGTCTACTTTCATGATGTGGAAAAATAATTGAGAAGATAATATTGGATAAGTTATTGTCAGAATTGGATAGGTTGGGACTTGAAACCATATATCAGCATGCATATATTGAAAATAGATTTATTACTACCTGTAGCATGATGTTCTATAACAATATAATAACAGCTATGAATTAAAAATTGCGCTGTGATGTAATATATAGATAGTGTATATAGATTTAACTTCAGCATTTGACAGGGTCATACACAAAACACTTATTAATAAATTAGAATAACTAGGTATTGATGTATTCTTGATAAGATATATAGCTGCATGGCTTATAAATAGGATATGGCATGTATCATACAGCAACTGGACAGGTGAAATTCTTGGTTACAGTCAGGGTGTTCCACAGGGCTCTGTCCTAGGCCCTTACTTGTTTAGACCTAACATCTTCATCTGAGGTGCTCTTTAGTCTATATACAGATGACCTGAAATTGGGTAAACTGATTACATGTCTTACAGATAAGGCATGTCTGCAGAATAACTTGACTAAATTGACCATTTAGGCACAGGAGAATAATATGATGATAAATACATCAAAAACTAAGCATATGAGATTTGGGAGACATAACTGAAAGGTGAATATTTAATACAGCACACAGTGTTTGAAACTGTAGACTCATTTAAGGACCTGGGTATATGGGTAGATCCAGCTATGAGTTTTTCTAATTATATCAGCTAATTGGTTAATGATAGCTATATAACTATGATGTATACTGAAAAATCCAGGAGCTCAGATGAATGGTCACACCGAGAAGAGCAAGTCTAAACCGTAAAATATGTCAAAGGTGAGACCAAAACCTGTCATCTAGTGTATTTGGCTTATTGTACAGAGTGCCACTCATTTTATGTTGGAAAAACTGATAGGCACATTAAGAATAGGCTAAGGGAACATGTCTATAATATCAGAAATAGTATTTGCACTAATGCCTTGGCCAAGCATGTCACTCTTCATGGACCTTCACATTTTTTCAAATTTATGTTGATACACCTTATTAGTCCCACTGAGCAAAGGTGTGATTTGATAAATAGGACTGAGTCACCAGAAAGAAAATGGATTATTAGGCTAAGGGCGGACTGTGGCAAGGGGCTTGATGATAAAGTTCCCCTGAAACAAATTTTAGCTGCTAGGAGTTTGATGTAAATTATCTGTGTGTATAATGGTGTACATTTTTTATCTCCCTATGCTGTCATGTTTTTTTTTCATTTGTTTTTTACTGGTTGCTTGTTTTTAAATGATTGTTTATGGGTATCTTATGTTGATTAATTCTTTTAAAGCTACCCATTTGATTGTGATGTAATGCTGATGTTTTAATGGTTGTGAAGTTTTTATTGGACCATGCCTTGTAATATATTGTACCTATATAAATGATGGTTTTATTGAGTGTTTTATAGTCTGAAGAAAAACTGCTATGGTACTGTGAAAGTGCTTACTACAATAAAGTGTCTGTTGATCTAGTCATCTGGATTTGTTTTGGTCTCACCTTTGACATATTCTGTATTTATAGAACTGTAGGTTGTATAAAAAGATTTATAAAGCCTAGGAAATCAAAAATGGCGAAGTCATTGTTTGTAGTTACATTAGACCCAAACCTGAGTGTGGAATAACAATATGGAAACCCTATAAGAAAATAAGCATGAATAAACTGGAAAGCATACAGTAGAAATATGCTAAGGGCATCCATGTATGTGAACATTTAAGTTATTATGGAAGATTAAAATATCTGAACTTGCACAGCATCTCTTTCAGATATCTAAGAGGAGATCTTATTCAGGTATATACGGTATTTAGAGAGAACTACCTCTGTGAATGTTTGGGGTTTTCAAAAAGTACTAGAGAATCATCAGACAACCTATATAGAAGATATGATATGAGTCTGCAGGCAGAAATGAGACTGCAGGCAGAAATGAGACTGCAGGCAGAAACGAGAGCAATGTGGAAGAAATATACCCAGACAGGTCCAATGGTAGTAGGAGCAATGGGTCTTATAAAAAAGAATTTACAATCGTATTTAGATATGTTACCAATCCATGTAACTCCATACAAATTGCAGAAGGAGTCATTACTGAGCACATTGTGGGTGCTGTGAAGAGCACTTTTGGCTGACATCAAAGATTGAAACAATACTAATTTCATGAACATTCATTGTACTTTGACTTAGGAATGGGGTCCATTCCCTTTATGGTATTAGAAACCTGGAAGATTTGGAGACATTCAAAAAACAAGATATATAGAAGAGATGGACCCTGTTTTCACAAAATCTCACCAAGGCGGCACTGATATATAGACTATATTTATATAGCATATATATCATGGACAGAAGTAGGTCAAAAACTAAAAAGGATAGCTGGGTGCACAAGACCCTGGTTAAAAAAGTGCCCAATGCTGGTAGACGCACTGGTGCCAGGACTGGAAAAGATGACGGTAGAATTCTCAAAATACAGAAACATTACTACAATGGGGCCAGGCCAGGCCCAGGGGGAAGACAGGCCCCACTGTTGTAGAAGGAAGTAGCAGTCCACAAAAATCACAAAAACTCATAGGCCAAAGAAGAGCCATAAAGATGATAAAGTGGACTATTGAGGATAAGAAAGAAATTATGTATTGTTATTATTATGCAAAACCCCCAGAATTTCCAGATACAAGATATGCAAAACGATTAAGAGAGAAATTAGAGGAAAGAAAAATACTTCTGCAAGAAAAACTGTCAGAAGCTTAAAATGAAAATATGTGTTCATTAATACAAGAGACTTGTGAAAAACAGTGTATAGATCAAGAAACTATGATCTGTTTGGAAAAAGAAGCCTCTGAGGAAGTGCTAATATATAAACAACAAAACTAAGAGATATTTAAAAAATATAAAAAAAGGAATATGGACATGGGAAAGAAAGAGAGATTTGATATGGCGCAATATTTATGCAAATGAGAAAGCCAAATTAATCAATATGAAGAAGGCAGCCCAAAGATACTTGAAGAGAAATACAGGCAAATGCATCCAGATATGGAAAATTTCACAATAAAAAAATAATATCACAAAGATGGAACATAGAAAAGAAGATTAGTAAAGTAGAAGGTAAAAAAAAGAAGTTAAAGTTATGGAGTGCCTGTGAAGTGAAGGATTTGGTGAAGAAGTTGTAACACAGGTTACATCACAGCAGGATGGAGTGAGTCCCCAAAGTAGGGAGAAACAGGAAGATCAGGAAACATCTGAAGAAGAAATATGGACATGGGAAAGAAAAAGAGATTTAATATGGTGTAATATTTTTATGCAAAGGAGAAAGAAAAACTAATCAATACAAAAAGAGCAGCACCAAAGATATTTGAAGATAAATACAGGCAAAGAAATCTGGACATGGAAAACTTTACAATACAAAAATAAGACAAAGAGTAAAAGTAGAAAAGGAGATTAGTAATGGAGAAGTTAAAGAAATAAAAATGAGGTTATGGAGTATCTGTAAAGAGAAGGCTTCAGTGTAGAAAATCTAATTCAGAAAGCACCACAATAAGATAGAGTAATGGATAATCCAAATCAAGGGGAAACCAGTGGAACAGGAAGTAATTGATCAGGTGCCATATAAAGATAATTTAGAGCCTTCCACAGGAAACCAATATAAACATTCACTTGAAAATAGACAGCAAGGGAAGGAACAGGAAACTGGAAACTCTGATGCAGTCAATGTTGAGGAGTGATAGGCCAGTGAGTTCCCATATGACAGAGATACGGATGGCACAGGATGAAACTGAAGAGAATGTGCCACAGGAAGATGCTATAGAATCTTCTATAGAATACCATCAGGAATTGGAAAACAAGGGGATGTGCCCTCAGTTTGGAAGAAAATGAGCTAAGAGAAGAGTTGCTTGATTTAATAGACATAGACAGATATATCAAGATCAATAAAAGAAATAGACTGCAGAATGTTAATAAAACCCAAAAAGACAGACTGTTCATAAATTTATTTATTTTTATTTATCATTTGTTGACCGGGAAAGTCCGACTAGGTTCCACAGAGCCTATTTTCAGCGGAGGCCCGGGGAGAAATGCTCCAGATGCATGTCTTTGGAATGTGGGAGGAAACCGGAGTACCCGGAGGAAACCCACGCGAACACAGGGAGAACATGCAAACTCCACACAGAAGGCACCCGAGCCGAGAATCGAACCGGAGAACCTCTTGCTGTGAGGTGACAATGTTAACCACTGCACCACTGTGCCGCCCAAAAAAGATCCATGCTGTATAATAGAAGCAAACAGGATGTATTACTGTGCAGCTAAATTAATAACTGATAAAGTTCTACCACAAGAACACAGGGTAGTGAGAGAAAGGAAGGGGATAAATCGAATACTATCATAGAAATATTGAATAGAAAAAACTATAACGCAGTTAAGACAAGAACTGTCACTGTTAGAAGAATATAGAAGAGGGAACAGTTCAACAAAAATACAAAGAAAGATGAACGTAATAAAAGCAATGCGCAGTATTAGAACAGACCAGGAGCTGTCATGCACTATCATAAATAACCAGATAAAAATCTCAGCACAGGCAGAAAAACTTAGAAGATACTCAGATAAATATAAAGGAAAAGTACAAAATAAGCAACTTATTGATGACCCAAAATAGTTTTACAGAGAACTGGGAAACAAGGTAAAAAGAACTGAAAGACCACCAAAAAAAAAGAAGAAATAGATACATTTTGGAGAAGTATTTCTGAAGATGCTGTGGAACATAATAAAGATGCTAAATAGATAGAAGTAAAAGAAAGAATAAGAAGTTTAAAAGTACAGGATATGAAATAGGACGAAGTAACAGCCAGAGAGATTGGAACAAAATTAAGAAAACCCTTTAATTGGAAAATCCCAGGCCCAGATGCAGTACCTAACTTCTGGTTAAAAGTATTAACATCTTTGCATGAATGTTTAGTTATGAATAAGAACTATTTATATGCACACCCTGAACAGACAGCAACCTGGCTAACAACAGGAAAAACAATGCCCCTACTTAAGAGTGAACCTGCAAGCTACCCTAAAAACTATATAACAATAACTTGCCTTCCGACAACGTATAAACTATACACTGGAATTGATGCTGACAGAATTTGTAGTCATTTAGAAGAAAACTCAATTGTGGCAGTAGAACAAAAGGGCAATAAAGGAAAGTCATATGGAACAAAGGATCATTTGTTGCTAAATAAAGTCATAGTGGAGAACTGTAAAAAGGGGAAGAATCTAAGTATGGCATGGGCTGACCATAAAAAAAGCATTTTTTTAGTATACCACATTCATGGATAAAAGAGTGCTTAAAAATGTACAAGATACACCCTACACTGATCGACTACACTACAGTGACCATGGAACAGTGGCAGATAACTTTGCAATTAAGCCATGATGTTGTTGTTTTTTTCGGCTTTTCCCAGTTAGGGGTCACCACAGCGGAACTCTGGTCCGCTAATGATTGGCAGTAGATTTTCACAGTGCCGAGGTGCCAGCTCGATGCCCAACCTTCAACGAAGGCATGCCCATTCACGCATGTCTTTCGAATGCCACTCGACCACAGGGAGGATATGCAGACTTCACACAGAAGGACAAATTATTATTCCAGGTATAAAAATTGAAAGGGGGATATTCTAGGCTGACTCTTTGTCACTGTTGCCATTCTGTTTTACCCTTAATCCATTAAGCTGTCTACTTAACAACTTAGGCCATGGCTATAATTTGGCTTCTAGAAAACAAAGTATAAATACGTCTCATCTTCTCTTTGTCGATGATTTAAAACTGTATAGCTGATCAGATGAGTAACTGAAAGCACAACTGCAAGTTGTCAAAACTTTTTCAGATGATATAAGAATGTCATTTGGTCTTGATAAATGTACAAAAGCAACCTTTAAAACAGGGAAACTGCAACACCAAGAAAACATCAGTTTGGACAAGAATGTGATATGAAAGAACTTGAGCAAGAAGTAGTGTATAAATACTTGGGAACTGATGAAAGATCAGCAATAAGACATGAACAAATGTGAACAAAACTTAGTAAGGAAATCTTTAGAAGACTTAAATTAATCCTGAAAACAGCATTGACATCTAGGAACAAAATTCAAGCTATAAACCAATTTGCTCTTCCTGTCGTAAATTACAGTTTTGGAGTGATTGACTGGCCCCAAAATGTGTTGGATAGATTAACTAGGAAAACAAGATGGATGCTTCATGCTCATGAATTGATTTATAAAAATCAGTGCATACCAAGTATATATATTCCCCGTTCTGAAGGAGGGATGAGCCTCCTTGAAATTGACTACATGTATAGATCTGCAGTCATGGGACTGCACACATATCTGCTGACCTTAGAAGACCAAAACAGTGAAAGTTTTGAAACATGGGGAAAATAAATCTAAGATGACTTCCCTGCTTAGTCTAGCAGAAGCATATTGGCATCAAGCAGGAATGGAAATCAGACCAGTTGTAGATAAAAATCAGGCAGCAACTTAATGTGCCAAAAAAACAAAAGAAAGAATATAAGGTGAAGGACCAGATGAGAAGGCAAGAAATGTGGAAAATGCATAAATATAAAAACTTCTGGAAGAACCTCATGTTGATCAGGACCGAGTGCATAAATGGTTAAGGAGAGGCAAATTCAAACCAAGAAATATAAGGTTAATATTGGCAGCACAAGATTGTGGGCTACATGCACATCGATTTGCAAAGTCCATTGAACATGTGGGAGAAACAGGCAAATATAGGTTTTGCAAAACAGAATTGGAAACAGTTGCACACCTCATTGCTGGTTGTGACATACTAATGGCAGAAGGACTGTATACTGAAAAGCATAATAATGTGGCAAGACTGTTGCACGTGGGGATTGTGCAAACATTATGGTATTGAAGTGGCTGAAAAACATTGTAAACATGAGCCACAAAGCATCATAGAAAATGATGAAGTCTACATCACATGTGATCACCCATTACCAACAGTTCAAAAGATAGATGGTAGAAAACTGGATATAGTGGTCCATGAAAAGAAGACAAGAGTAGCATTGATCATTGAAATTGCCACACCCAGTGCCTATAGTGTCTTGTGTACAGAGAGACACAAAGTCATAAAATATCAGGATTTGCAGGCAGAACCGAAAGCAATGTGGAAGTAAGATATTCAGAAAGTTCCAACAGGCTCAGTATTATTCTAGGTCCTTGTCTCTGACACTAGTAAAATTTCCTGCACTGGCACTCTACCTAACAGCATTAGTGATAACCTTTCAGCATACATAATTCGCAAACCAACTCCAGTGCCTAATGTACACCACTATAAGCATACCAGAGACCTATCTCACTTCTGCCCAACTACCTTTAATGATACCCTATGAAGTATCAACTGGCATCCACTTAAAGTCCTACCACTGAATGATGCTGTTGAATTCTTTAACTCGGCATTCTTCCATGTACTAGACAATCTTGCTCCTCTCCGACATAGGAGAGTGAAAGCCAACCAGGCCAGTTGGCTTACCAAATCTAACAAACAACTAATAAAAGCTAGGGATAAAGCCTGGAAATTATGGCATACAAGTAAAAACCATGCAGACTTCACTCAATACAAACAACTGCGTAATCAAGTAAAGTGACTTATCAGAAACAAACAAGACTACTACATTACTCTGCAAAACGACTATATGCAAAATCCTAAAAAGTTCTGGAGGTCCATAAACTCTCTGTTATACCCAGGCAAAAGCAATAATCCCTCCCCCGATCCAGACATGGCCCTAGCTGAAACTCCCTCACTTTTTAACTCATTCTTTAAAAACAGTATAGTCAATCTCACTGCCAACTTCCTACTAATCAACCCACTGCCCCCTGACCAATCTGCTCCAACAAGACCAAGCTTCTCACTTGTACCCATACCTACCTCCACCATAAAAAACTCCTGCTTAAACTTAAACCTGGATCAAATGCTCCAGATAACTTACCACCAGAATTCCTCCAAAAATCATCAGATGCTATAGCCTATCCCATTAGTATACTACTAAACAGATCCATTCAAGAGTCCTTCATTCCCACCATGTGGAAAAAGGCATTTATCCTTCCTCTCCACAAAGGTGGAAACAGTAATGATATATCTAACTTCTGTCCAATTGCCATCCTTTCTCCCTTCTCCAAAACTGTGGAAAAATGTATCCATAACCAGCTACGTAACTACCTACTACACCACAACCTGTTCTCCCCAGCCCAACATGGGTTTAGGCCTAGCCATAGCACCACCACTGCTCTTATATCTTTCTTGGACACAGTCAACCATGCTTGAGACTCAGGATACCTTGTCTTCTCACTATTTCCTGGCATTTCCAAGGCATTTGATACTGTCTCCCACCTGCTTCTTTTAATCAAACTCTCCAATCTAGGCATATCTCCCCTGACCTAGCCTGGTTTTCCAACTACCTTACAGATAGATAACAAGCAACCAGATGTCACCAATCCCTCTCTCCTTTCCTCAACATCAGTACTGGAGTCCCACAAAACATGTGCCACCAAGCCACATATAATCTGCTATATCAGTTACCTACCATATCGCCAGTTCATTCTTGATGCCTGTGTAGCAGTAGCTCTAAGGCTGTCCCTCACTTTCAGAATCTTTAATCTGCTGCTCTCCATCATTCCCTCTCTGCTGCAAAACTGCAATACTGTATTGTTCACACATTCGCTATTATCCCATGTCATTAATTGTATTCTTGTTTGGCTTTGCATACTTAATACTAATTGTATGGATGCTAGATTTTATCTATTTTATTATATTACCTATTCTGTAATGTGTTCTGTACCATCGCTGCTTGATTTCTATATTTTGATTCTGTAGCTTTATCATATTGTTTGTTTTTAGAGCTTTTTTCCCCGGGCCTCTACTGAAAATAAGCTCACCCTGGCTTAGTAGACCTCCCAGAACACAAATGCAAATAAATAAATAAATAAATAATAGTAGGAGGAACAGGTCTTATAAAAAATAATCTACAATCATACTTAGATATGTTTCCAGTATATGTAACCCCATAAGAATTGCAGGAGTCATTACTGGGTGCATTGCGGGTTCTGCAAAGAGCACTTCTGGCTGACATCAAAGATTGAAACAATACTAATTTCATGAACTTTAATTGTACTTTGACTTAGGAATGGGGTCAATTCCCATCATGGTATTACAAACCCAAAAGACTTGATGAATTAAAAAGGATTCTATAGGAATGAGAAGTGTATTAATTGCTTCTCTGACAGAGTAGCTGATGCATGGAACAGATTACCCAAATTACATTAAAGCATGTACTAGTTTAGATATTTTTAAGAACAGCCTGGAGACATTATAGGAACAAGTGTTTTGGTATGTTGGCAAGCTAGAAGGACATTAATGCCCATGCTTCAGATATTTGTATGTATGTATATATGCATTTATACTCTGAGATTTCTTTGTGTAATACTTAAAATAGAATTTCAAAGAGAGCTGGCAGAATGACCTCATCTGGTAACCTGACTCTATGTTCTTGCAGTATTCCATTTTGAAGCTGGGAGAAGAATTTAGCATGGACAGCTACAATACACATCTAAATCTTTATGGCAGTGCATGGGCTCCCCATCTTTTTACTGAGCTAATGAACAAGGGCTTTGTCCCAGACCTAGCATCTGCTGTCCTATTCAGCACTGTGGTGTACTGTTTTAATGATTTAACAGCTCATTTACATTTCTGTTATTTTTCTTAAAATAAGCTAGCTGGTGCATTCAATTCAGTTGCAATAACACATGTACATTTCTTTTCATTCCAGCAGGGTGCAGTGTTGATACATTTAACATGATTAACACAAGCAAAGCTCACAAATACATTTTCAGCACAAGCATCTGCGCAAATCAGTTTGATATTCAAAGGACATATCGTTCTTTACAAAACTTCAGCTGGCTATGCTGGCACTCGCCCATATCATCACATCTCACCCCCTCAAAGACTCATCTAGTTTTTCAAATGACCTTTGAGAAACATGGCTTGAGAGAAATAAGCCTATATGGGAATATGTTACCCCATTCCCTGTCTTGAGAGCCTATCTGCGTTGGCATTGCTGAACCAACTACAGTGTTGTACTTTCATGTCATATGCCTGCAATCCTCAGCTCCACCTTAATAATTTGGCATTTTACTGGCTGGCTCTATGTAGCCATGTTAAGGGATTGTGGTCTGTAACTGCAGTGAATTTCCTTCCATACAAATAAGACTGAAGTTTCTACAGTGTCTATACTACGGCTAGACATTCCTTTTCTACAGCTGCATAGCATTCCTCCCTGGGCTGGAGTATACCACTGAGATATACCACTGGGTGCTCTTTTCCCTCTGGGGACCGTCACCACACAGGGGAGTCTTCCCAAAGCTCCTTTAAGCTTCTGGAATGCCTGCTCACATGCTGGGGTCCACATTACCTTATCTAGCCTGTTTTCCCTTGTCAAGTCTGTGAGGGGAGCAGCTATGGTGCTATAATTGGGGACAAACTTTCTATAGTATTCCACTGTCCCTAATAATGCCCTCACCTCCTTTTTTGGTAACAGGGGGCAGGCCATGCCTGAATAGTTTCCACTTTGACAGGTTCTGGCCTGATCTTACCACTTCCCACTTTATGTCCCATGTAGGAGACCTCTGCCATACCCACCTGACACTTACTGGGCTTAGATGATCTGAAGAAGGCTTAAGAAGCCGAAATCTCTTATCTCAGCTGGACATTTTATGTGTTTTTAACATTTGTATTGTTTTTTTTTTTTTAATAAAAAGTGTTTTTATCGCTGTTGACACAGAGCAAGCTCGTGGTGGTGTACCTTGAAGACTTTTCTACCTTACTGGGCTTAATGGTTAGCCCTGCCCTCTCCAGTCTGCCCAGCACCTCCCTGACATGCTAAAGGTACTCTTGCCAGGAATGACTGTAGATGGCAATATCATCCAGGTAAGCAAGGGCATAATATCATGCTCCTTCTAGGATATGGTCTGCCAGCCTCTGGAAAGTTGCTGGGACATTTTTCATTCCAGAGGGCATCTTCTTGAACTCGTACAAGCTGAAAGGAGTCATGAAGGCTGACCTCTGTCTAATGTTGGGAGTCAAGGTCACCTGCCTGTAGCCCTTGTTACGATCAGTAGTGGTCAGGTACTTAACCCCACCCAGCTGCTCTAGGGCTTCATCTGTCCTAGGCACTGGGTAAGCATCTGACTCTGTGTGACTATTTTGTTTCCTGTAGTCCACACAGAACATGGTGCTGCCATCTTTCTTTGGTACCAGCACCACTGGGGACTGCTGGACTCCTGGATTATTCCCAGTTCCAATATCTCCTGCATCTCCTTTCTCAGTGTCTGTCTGACTTGCTCAGGCACCCTGTAGGGGACCTACTATATAGGTCTTTGGGGCCCTGTATCCACATGGTGCTGCACCAGGTGGGTGCACCCTGGCTTCCCAGTGAACATGTCCCCAAACTCCTGTAACACTGCTTGGATTTCTCGAACCTGATGCATTTCGTTTTCATGTTGCCTCTGCCTGTCATTTTTATGGCTTCCAAATGTCGCAGTCTCTCTGCTGATTCTACTTCGACTTCCAAATTCTGCAGTCTCTCTTCTGATTCTAATTCCAAACTTTTGGACTCCAGTTCAAGTCTCTTTAACTCCAGATGGATTTTTTAGTCCTCTGAGAAAAAGTTGAACTGTTCTGTTTCTGAGAGCTGCAAGTCCTCATCAACAGACTGGTTGTCTTCCTGGTTGCTGGTCTGTGATGCAGGTGTGATTAAGGCTACAGTAATTTCCCCTTTAGTCAGGTTGGCATGCACCAGTCCTCTAGCTTGGCACATCTCAGCTAACTGGTTCATTGTCAACTTGCCAGATTCCTCTGCTGACATCCTTGCCTGCTCTCCCTGACTAACTAAGCTAAGAAAATGTAAATAAATAAAACTATTGTGATATGAAACTCTGAATTTTTACGGTGTGGCTGCAGAGAGTACACCTTTTTTTAGTGACAATTGCTTATAGACTAAAGAAATACATTATACATCCCACTGCCCACCTATATGTGAGCATGTGATGGCCTCACCACTGCTAACAATATGTGAGAATATGTGATGACCACCACTGCCACCAATATGTGATGTCCTCATACTGGGCCAGTCATCAAGGAGCCTGAGTCCTCACCACTGACACTGGAGAGGGACATGCACTTGGAATACAAATGGATACACTCAGTATTTCCAGATGTAGACCTCTCTGCATCAAGCACAATTTCCCTTAAGAGCATACATGGAGCACAGTCAAACTGGGGTCTGGATGTCTCTATATCTGTCTCCCTCCAAGTCCCCAATAAAACTCCCCACTGGTACAGCTGTAGGGTGAGGTCCTCAGCGGTGTGTCCAAGCCAAGTCCTCCACCACTCTCTCTGTGAAGCCAGTTTTTCATTTCCCTGCCCCAAGTAGCTGACACACACGCTCTTTAAGATTTAATTTTTCACACGTACACTTGGAAAAGGCTGCTGCAGATTTACCTGCTATTCCTCCTTCTGTCCAGAATATAAGGTAGTTATCACTGCCACTAGACACTCCACAATCAGCTACTCTAAGGCCCTTAACAAAGAGTGTCCAATTATACAGTGTAATATTAATACTAATGATAGTAGTTGACCAAGACAGCTAGGCCTTCTGGAGTGGCCCACACAGTGTCACCAAATAAATATAAGTGCTGTCAAAGGTTAGATACTTTCTACAAGGACCAGCCACAATAAAAGTTTTAAATATATTTAATAATAAATAATAAAAGAATATGGAAATATTGAATATATGTTTACACTAAACCATGCAGTTCAAATCACAGAAAATATTGAAAACGACATTGATGGACAGACTCATGCAAATAAAAAAAAAACAATCTCTAAACTAAAGTTCAATGTATTCCTGACTGACTCTAGAAGAATGTACTGTTCCCTAATAAAGAATAAAGAAGAAAGGATGATCACCATGGCTAAAATAGAACAAAAAACTTGTAGTATTAGCTGAGAGAGGAATTTAGCATAGACGGCTACGATACACATCTAAATATTTATAGCAGTGCCTGGGCTTCCTCTCTTTTTACTGAGCTAATGAACACAGTTTTTTTTCCCAGACCTAGCATCTGTGGTCCTACTCACCACTGCGGGTGTTGTTTTACTGGTTTAACAGCTCATTTACATTTCCCTTATTTTTCTTAAAGTAAGCTAGCCAGTACATTCAGTTCAGTGGCAATAATACATGTACATGCCTTTTCATTCAACAGCATGCACTGTTGATACATTTAACACAATTAACACAAGCAAGGCTCACAGATACATTTTCAGCACAAGCATCTGCACAAATCAATTTGATATTCAAAGGACTAGTATTCTTTACAAAACTCCAGCTGGCTGTGCTGGCACTTACCCAAATAATCAAAGTCACCTTCTAAAAGCTTAGGGGCATTCACCACATAGGGAGTAGCTGGTAACTTACTATTTACATGTTCATGTCTTTTTAACTTTCTTCTGTGTTTCATTCTCAATTCCAGATAAAGGGAATGAACCAACTTGTTTCCAGAGAGGGAAGGGCTGTGTCAATTGATGTTCTTCATCTCACATTGCTGCAGTCCTTACACTTGGGTAGTCCGCTATCCACGGTCGGCCCGAATATCAAAGTATAAGGCTGACGTCGGTCAGGGCGCATTTAACTGACGTCAGGACGTCAGGGTACAAATGCGCATGACCGGCGTCATATCCTCAGTCTTTTTTGCCGCATGGTCCGATGCAGAAGCAGCATTGCAAGTGCCGGTTGGCGTTCTGAAATTTTTCGATTTAGAAGTTTCAGACCGAGTTCAAAGTTGGCTAAGTACCCCGTTGGGGAATATTTTTGTTTTTTCTTGCCTCAGTCATTTACCGGATGTCAGAAAAAGTTAATAATTGCGTTTCTTGTGGGAAACAGATACCGCATAGAGATTATCATACTTTGTGTATTCCTTGCTTAGGGCCTGAGCACGACGTTGTTGGCTGTCGCTCTTGTGCTAGATTTAACAAACGCACTATAAAGAGAAGGTTGGATTGTGCTAGGTTAGTCTTTGGGAAGCGGTGCAATTATAAAATGCCGTCGGATGCTCCGACGCCCGCTTCCTCGAAGAAGCGCAAGGACAAGACAGTTAAGCCTAGGCTAGAAGAACCGTCTGTAACGGACGCCGGTTCTTTAGAGGTGTCGGTGGAGCCTGTGGCTCCACCGGAGATTTCTTTGTGTTCCCAGAGTGAGACTTTATTGTTGCAAGATGTGGCCTCTCAGGAGGCAAGTCAGGCTGAGGGGGCTTCTCAGGTTACTATACTCCCCTCCCTTCCTAAGGTGGCTAGGCCCTCTCCTTCTGTTACTAAGGCTTCTCCCAGGGGCAGGCCAGGTTTAGCTTCAGTTGGTGTTACCCCTAGCTCTTCCGGTACTATGCCCAAAAAGCATATGCTTAAAATGGCAGAAGATTTGATTACTTTGATTAGGGGTTCTATGCCCCCTCCTGCTAAGAGACGTAGGGTGGAGCCTGAGCTGGGGGGTTTAGAGCAGGCTTCAGATGTTTCAGAGTCCTCGGCTGAAGACTTGCAGGAGTACTCTCCTTATTCTGATTCTGATGTGGATGATTCTACTCCTTCTGCTACTCCTCCTGAGGATTTTTCTTTTTCAGAAACTCTTCATTCCATGAGGGAGCATTTTAAGTGGGAAGGTCAGGACTTCTCTGATTCCAGGAAAAGGCTTAGGGAATTTCTGTTTTTACCCCAGCATAGGCCTTTGACTATACCTCCTGTTTTGGATGTAGTGGAAGATGTTTTTACAGAGGCTTCTCTTAATCCTGATTCTTTGCCTCCTGCTCCTGTTAAGCCGGATAGGTATTACAGGGTGCCTGACGTTCACAAGTATCTTTTTAAGAGTCCTAGGGCAGACCCAGAAACTGTTAGTCAGGGGCCTAAAGGTGTTAAGGCTTCTGTTGTTAAGAATCCGGTTCCTACAGATAAGGAGGCTAGGGCCTTGGATAGATGGGGAAAGAAAGTTTATACTTCTTCCACTCTTGCTATAAGGGCTCTGAATTGCCAGTTTCACATGTTGAAATACCAACACTATCTCCTTTCACAATTGAAGTCTAAGGTTGATGCTCTGGCAGTTGGTATTGATTGTAAAGAGTTGCAAGATTTAGTCCATGTTTCTGAACAGGTGGGTAAGCATTCTTTGCAATGTGGTTTTGATGCTGTACAGGCCTCGTCTAGGGTGGCTGCCACTGGGACTGTTCTTCGCAGGCACGCCTGGCTGAGGGATCAGAATTTGTCTGAACATGTTAAAACAAGGATTTTAGATGCTCCTTTACAATCTGACGTGTTGTTTGGGCCTCCTGTTGAGACAGTCTTAAAGAAAATGGAAGACAAGGCTAAGTCTATGCAGACTGTTAAAGATTTTTTGCAAGTCCAGCCTCCAAAGTTTAGTAGAAATTGGCCTACTAAGGGGTGGACGTATCCTTCTTATGATTCCCAGTCTAGGGGTAGATCTAGATGTGGTAAGGGCAGAGCTCAGGGCTCCTTCAGGCCTAGAACAGGGAGTTCTCCTGCACAGGCTTCAGGTGAGGGCAGGGGTCAGTCCTTTCGTAAACAGACCCAATGACCTACCTTTTCAGCTGCCAGAGCCTGCTCGTCTGGCAGCACCTTTGGGAGGAAGGTTGGCACTCTTCAAAGAAAATTGGAGTTTAATTACCCAGGACAGATAGGTATTGGATATCATACACCACGGCTACAGGTTTTATTTCCATACCTTGCCTCCTTTCAAAGGCATGCCAGACGTTCCTCCTCAACAAAGACTAGAGGCTCACAAACAGGTTTCTCTGTTGCTCCAACTAGGGGCCATACAGCCGGTCCCTCTACCAGAAGTGGGCCTAGGATTTTATTCTCGCCTGTTCCTAGTACCAAAGAAGGGGAACACGTGGAGACCAATTTTGGATTTATCTATCCTCAACACTTATCTGGACATTCCCAAGTTCAAAATGTTGACGTTGCAGCAGCTTTTACCTCTGCTGGGCAAAGATCATTGGATGGTAACTTTGGATCTCAAGGAGGCTTACCTTCATGTTCCTATCAGACTCAGTTGCAGAAAGTATCTGCGTTTTCGAGTGGGACTTCTCACTATCAGTTCTCTGCATTGCCCTTTGGCTTATCTACTGCACCCAGAGTGTTCACGAAAGTTCTGGCTCCAGTGATAGCTTTCTTCAGACTAAAAGGAATACAGATCTATCCTTATTTGGACGACTGCCTAATTCTGGCTCAAGGAAGGGAAGAGCTTCTTCGTCATTTGGAATATGTGACAGCAGTGCTAAGATGCCTAGGGTATTCTGTGAACGAAATAAAGTCCAGTCTAGTACCCTCTCAAGACATGTGCTTTCTGGGTGTGAGACTGAATACAGCAGCCCAGATGGCCTTTTTAACCCCGGACAAACAAAAGAGTCTATCCCTTTACTTCCATCAACTATCTCATCAGTCCGGGCTGACTGCAAGGACAGTCCTTCAAGCCTTAGGATTCATGGCATCTTGTATTCTGGTGCTTCCCAATGCCAAACTGCATATGAGGAAGCTACAATGGTATCTCAAAATGTATGGACACAGCACTGCCAGGATCTGGACACTGTCATTCAAATAATACCTTGCATTCAGAAGGAATTTTTGTGGTGGGCTCAGGAATGTCACCTAAACAAGGGACTCTCTGTGACCCGGCCAGAGGCAAGTCAGATTTTAACGACAGATGCCTCAGACAAAGCTTGGGAGCTCATCTGAATGGAAAATGGATACAAAACAAGTGGCCTGTCAGACTACAACATCTACATATCAACATGAAGGAGATGTTAGCAGTCCAGTTTGCATTAATAGCTTTCAAGGAATTCCTTCTTCCAGGACAGGTGTTGATTCTAACAGACAACACAACTGTCATGTGGTACATCAACAAGCAAGGGGGAACACATTCTTATCCTCTATGCAGGCAAACAATGATTTTGTGGGAGACTGCTCTCAGTTTACAGCTCAATCTTCAAGCAAGGTTTCTGCCAGGAGCACAGAACTCCTTAGCAGATGTGTTGAGCAGACGAATTATGGATCCCCACGAGTGGAAATTGGATCCTCATGTATTTCAGAAATTGACAGTGTCATGGGGAACTCCAGACATAGATCTGTTCGCTTCTCCACTAAACCATCAGCTGCCAAAGTTTTGCACAAAAAGGTTTCATCCCACAGCTTGGAAAGTGGATGCTCTTTCTTTCAATTGGAGCAATCTTCATGTGTATGCCTTTCCACCTCTGCCTCTCCTCCCAAAGGTACTTCTGAAGGTCAGACAGGACAAGCCAAGGATGATTTTAATAGCTCCAGATTGGCCTCGACAGCACTGGTACCCATTACTGAGAAGTCTAGTACGGAAGCCTCCATGGCCTTTGCCTTCGATTCCACACCTGTTGTCACAGGAGGACAGCCATTTGCTCAATGTCAAACTTCACACTCTCCACCTAACAGCCTGGCATATTCTGTTTTGAACCACAGAGGGTCTCAACTTCCACAACAAGTTTTGAATGTGATTTTGGAAGCTAGAAGGCCTAGTACAAGGAAAGTGTACGCAGATAAATGGAAGAGATTTTTATTTTGGAGTGCAGCAAAGGATTTTGATGTTTCTGAGCCTAATTTAAGTGTGGCTCTTCAATATCTTACTGAGTTACTGGACAAAGGTTTGTCCTTCTCTTCTATTAAAGTTCATGCTGCAGCAATTTCAGCTCACTATGATTGCGACCCGCCATTGTTTTCTCATCCTTTGTTCAAGCAATTTCTTAGAGGGGCAAAGAATTTAAGACCCCCACGAAGAGCTCCTACTCCTGCTTGGGATCTCAATTTTGTGTTGGAGAAACTCACTCTACAACCTTTTGAGCCTGCAGCTACTGCTGAGTTGAAATATTTATCATGGAAGACTGCTTTTTTATTGGCCATTACCTCTGCAAGACGGGTTTCTGAATTGCAGGCCCTTATGGCAGTTGAGCCTTTCTTGATTTTCCATAAGGATAGGGTATCATTACGTACTAATCCTTCCTTTATGCCTAAGGTGGTTTCTAGTGTGGCTTTAAACCAGACTATTCATTTGCCTACTTTTTATGCAAATCCCCAAAATAAGGGGGAAAGATTTTGCACACTTTGGATGTACACAGGCAGTTGCGTTATTATTTGGACAGAACTAAAGGGTTCAGGCAGTCTCAGCAGTTGTTTGTTTCATTTGCTTTGAGTTCTCAGGGCAAGCCTGTGTCAAAACAAACTATTTCTAAGTGGATTGGGTTTTGCATTGCTTTCTGTTACTCCCATCATGGCAAGGAGGTTCCAGCTGGGATTAGGCCTCATTCCACTAGGGCTACTGCCACTTCCACAGCTTTTTTGAGGGGAGTGGCAACCAAGGATATTTTGGAAGCAGCTACTTGGAGTTCTGTGCATACCTTCTCTAGGCATTATCACCTGCCACTTTACTCAAGTCCAGGGCTGGTTTTGCCACTGCGGTTTTGCAGGGCGTTTTGGCAGCTCCTGCTTCCTTATAGTTAGCCATCCTCCCTTATCTCTGCTTTGGGATTCTACCCAAGTGTAAGGACTGCAGCAATGTGAGATGAAGAACATAGTACAGTTTTGTACCTACCATAAATGTAGATGTTCGAAGATCCACATTGCTGTAGTCCAATTTACCCTCCCTCCTTCCCCTCTGTTCTTGGAGGTGGTTGTGTGGGTTGGGTTGTACATATTGTGTGTATTGTATATATTGTACATATAGTTAGTGCATGGGTGGTTGGTTATTTGTTTGCTGTCTTTTGGTTTTGACCTTTCTTTTTAAGGTCTTCTGACATCTGGGGCAAGAAAAGACTGAGGATATGACGCCGGTCATGCGCATTTGTACCCTGACGTCCTGACGTCAGTTAAATGCGCCCTGACCGAAGTCAGCCTTATACTTTGATATTCGGGCCGACCGTGGATAGCGGACTACCCAAGTGTAAGGACTGCAGCAATGTGGATCTTCGAACATCTACATTTATGGTAGGTACAAAACTGTACTTTTTTCATCCTCTACATTTTCAGCAACATGTTCCTCCCTGGGAGATTGATAATCTCTGCTTGCTTCTTCTGATAGTGGTTCAAGGTTGTTCTGCATGGATACTTAAAATAATAGCCTGACAACTTCCTTATGGGCAAGCTTCTCAGGAGAGTGCATGTCCTTGCCCAGGGCATCCTCACAGCATTAGTTTATTAGATAGTCCTTTGTGCTGACTTGGGCAGCTATGAATTTCTTTGTGGCTGTACCCTTTTTAGCCTGCTGTACCTGATTAGGTTAACTGACAGAGGGGGACATCCATTGATGGGTCGGGTCAATTAGAGCACATCTACTTAAGTTGTGTAGGCCCTCTTGTGGCATGTACCATTTGGTAAGGGCTTGATCTGGGGAAGAAAAGGAGTGTTTGCTACTCTTGAATTTTACTACCAAGAATGCCAGGTTTTTAACTTATTCCCATCAATGGAGCTCTTTTGAGTTTGGGCTCTTGATTCCAATGGGTGTGGCCTGAGCCTTTTAAAAAAATGAAGTTATCACCTCAAAATTCAAACAAATGATGTTACGTTGTCCTATCTTGCCTGCATTCTTACTGGATGGGTTCGGAGCCGATCCTTGACTCCAACTCAGCCAAATACACTAGCTCGAAGTCTCTAACTTGGCTTGTGGCAGAGTAGGTATCCCATCATGCATTGGTGCAATCTCCAGATCTCTTTTGCCACTTTACGAGTTCGGATGTTCTCTTCTTGGCCATGGTTAAGTTTTTGTCTTTTTGATATTTAGTCTTTAGAATTGCTTAGTTAGTTAGTTTAGTTAGTCTTGTGAGTGCAGTGCTTTTCATAGCCTTAGTAGCTTTACCACTGTTGCTGTGTTTCTTGTTGGCCATCATTTTTTTTGCTAGGCCTGTATTGTGTATCCCGTCACCTTTAACTGTAGTGGTGTGCTTTAATTGTTGTAGTTAGTTAGTTATTAGTTAGCTTGGCTCGTTTATGTCAGAGAGCTAACTGCCCGTTTCAGTTATAGGGCTAGTAGTAGTGTGTTCTGTGTGTGTGTCCTTTTCTGACAGCTACTAGGTCTGTTTAAATTAGAGGACCTAGTGCTCATTTATTTAAATGCCAAATTATTTCCCTTTAGCTTTACTAGAAATGCTGTGTGTGTTAATATTTTTTTCTGGTTTAGACGTGTTTTTTCTGTGTGATTTCTACGTAGTTTTATAGTGGTTTTAGGATTTCTTCATTCCTACCATGTCCAAGGAAACTAGGAGAAGGGACATAAACCTTTGGGCTTTAAGAAATGCCAAAAGTGCTCCCAAAAAATGTCTATCACAGATGGACATAGTGTTTGCGTTTAGTGTTTAGGAGCAATCCATATTCAGGAAACCTGCACATTCTGCCACTCCTTTAGTGCCCGTGTTCTACAGGAGAGGAAAAATAAACTTATTGTCAAAGGACTCTTGAAGCCAACATTTGAGGAAACTCTACAGAATTCTTCTTTGATCTCATCCAGTAAGTCCTCTTCTTTTACAAAGGACAAACCAACCAAAAAGCCATCTCCAGTCTCTTCGGCTCATTCTGAGCCACCTGAAAATTATCTAAAATTTCTCAAGCATTGACCTCCTCAGCTCTAGTGGCTTTGGAACCAATGGAGATAATTTCATTGATAAACCAAGTTCTTCGACTCCAAGATCTTCGGAGCCAAAAGAAACTGTGACTGGGAGCCAGTCCACTGAACTTCTGCCGATCTCCCCTACTTTAAAAACAAATCCAAATGAACAAACTAAATACCAAACAGGACAGCTTGCTGTAAATCCCCACATATGTTTATTTTGTAAGCGCTTTCGTGCAAGTCCAATGCCTGTACTTCTTCAGACAAATTGCAATCCCAGAATCCAGCACTTAAATACAATTATAATTCAAATTACTTACTAAATTGATATCAATTATTTAAAGATATGCATCACTATTTTGTAATTATTTTACAATAAAATATAAAATATAAAAATTAACCATTTAAAAACCTTTACCTAAGAAACTGTATCACAAGTACAATAAATACTAAAAATCTACAAAAAATCATCACTATTCATATCATAAGATAAATATTTTACGAATAAGATGCATTACTTCATATAATATAGATTTGCAAAATAAATAAAATTTTGTATAAAAATAAACATACTAATAAACCCAAATTTATATAAAAAATTATTAACTTTTAAATTTTAAATATTATCTAATATCAAATATACAGTACTCTTCACCTATCCAAAGCCTTTAATTTAAGGATGCATTTAATAGAGCTATACTCATTGAGCCCTGGGTACATGTATGCATTGGTATTCATTTGCCATATGAGCTCTCTTTTTTCCAATTTTAATTGCCAGGGCCTCCTGTAATATCCTTACCAACACATTCTGCAATAACATACTTGAATTTATGCAATGGATATTCCAATATATGCCTAGCTAAGGCATTTGTAGTGGTCCCTTTATTGATATGGTACTGATGTTCATATATTCTTTGCTTAAAGGCTCTCTCTGTTTTACCAATATAATAACTTGGACACAGCTGACATATTGCAACATATACTACACCAGCTGTATCACAGATATACTTTCCATAAACATGATATTCTCTTTCTTTTACGGTAAACCTACTACCTATCAAGATATGCTGACACTGTTGGTACCGCTCACATTTATTCATAGCCAAATTGGTCTGTATACCATTGGTTTTCTTTTTTCCTTCTAGTAAGGCCTTAAGATTAAGGCCTCTCCTATAAACTACATGTGGGCTGATCTTCATCGTGTTTCACTGTTGCAGTCATTGCAATTGGGTTATCCTGCTGGCAGGCTACCCGCAGTTGGCCTGAATTCCAAAGTCTAGGTCCAGCGTCAGTTGCTGTCACCTCCTCCCTGACATCAGTGCATCAGGGGTATAAAAGATGCAGCCAACGCCATTTTCTTCAGTTTTTCTTGCCGCGTGGTGCCCAAAGCAAAAGCAGTTTGCAAGTGCCGGTCAGCCGACTCCTGAGATTTTCGTGTTCGAATTTCAGATCCGAAGTCTTCATTTAAAGCCAAGTACCCCGTTGGGGAAACTTTTTTCTTGCTCCAGACCGATGTCAGAAAAAGTTAATAATTGTATTTCTTGTGGGAAGCAAATACCTCATAAGGACTTCCATTCTTACTGTATTCCTTGCCTAGGCCCTGATCACAATGTTGCTAATTGTCGATTTTGTGCTAGATTTAACCAATGCATTATAAAGCATCAGTACGATTTTGCATTTCACTATTTTGGCAGAAGATTTAATTACACAATGTCGTTGGATAGCCATCCGACTACTGCAATCCACAAGAAACGCAAAGAAAAAGAAAAGGACAGGCGTCTGAGGTCCAAAACTGATGACGAGTCTTCTTCTAAGCCAGTCACCAGTTCGCCGGTTCTCAGTGAGGCACTTTCGCAGCCCCTGACGCCCACTACTTTAGAGCCGCAGGCTGTTACCGACTCCCACGTGGAGCCAACTAGCCCGCTGGAAACTCAAGGTATTGGAACCTCGGAAACTATTCCCTCAGATGGGTGTGACTTCAGCTTCAAAGGCAAAGACTAAAGCACCTCTAAAGACAAAGAAACAAGTACAACAGTCCCATGGACAGGCCTCCAAGCCTAAAAGCAGATGCTCAAAATGGCCGAAGACCTAATTACTTTGATCAGGGGTTCCCATCCCCCACATGATAAGAGACCTAGGCAAGAGACAGAATATGAATCTTCAGATCAGGTTTCCATTTCTTCTGACTCCTCTTCTGAACAGGAATACTCTCTTTCTCCCTATGAGGATTCTGATGCTGAAGAATCTATCCCTTCAGCCTCTCCTCCTGAGGATTACTCTTTTGGGGAAACTCTGCATACCATAAGGGAGCATTTCCACTGGGAGAGCCAAGATTATTCAGAATCTAAGAAAAGGCTCAGAGACTTCCTTTTACTACCTCAGCACAGGCCCCTTGCCATTCCACCTGTGTTAGACATTGTAGATGATGTATTCTCAGAGTCCAGTCTGACTCCTGACTCTTTACCTCCAGCTCCTGTTAAGCCAGACAGATACTACAGGGTTCCTGATTCACATACATTTCTTTTTAAAAACCCTGATGCTAACCCAGAAACTATCTCTCAGGATCCCAAAGGGGTCAAGGCTTCCACTGCAAAAAACCCTGGCTACCCCCTCTGACAGGGATTTTAGGGCACTGGACAGATGGGGCTAAAAGATTTACATTTCTGCTGCCTTGGCTATAAGAGCTTTAAATTGTCAGTTTCATATGCTTAAATATCAGCAATATATTATGTCACTGCTTAAACAGAAAATGTTGACAATTTCTGAATGTGCAGAAAACAAAGAAATGCAGGATTTATTGCATGCAGCTGAACAAGTGGGAAAACATACTTTGCAATGTGGTTTTGATTCTCTGGAGGCCTCCTGCAGGGCTGCTGTTACGGGTTCTGTCATTATTTTTTCTCATCCTTTATTAAGGCAGTACCTCAGAGGAGCCAAAAACGTACAGCCTCCAAGGAGATCACCAATACCTGCATGGGACCTCAATTATGTCTTGGAAAAACTCACCCTGCCTCCTTTTGGGCTAATCACTACAGCTGATATAAATTTTCTATCATGGAAAACAGCTCTGCTCCTAGCAATAACCTCTGCAAGACGAGTCTCAGAGCTACAGGCACTCATGGCTGTGGAACCTTTTATCATTTTCCATCCAGATAGGGTTTCTCTAAGGACAAACCCGACATTTATGCCTAAGGTAGTGTCCAGTATGGCCCTCAACCAAACTATTCATTTGCCTACATTTTATCCAAAACCACAGAATAAGGGTGAGAGACTTCTGCATTCTTTGGACATACACAGACAGCTGCGCTTCTACTTGGACAGAACCAAAGCTTTCAGAAAGACTGAGCAATTACTGGTAGCATATACTGCAGGATCACAAGGAAAGGCTATCTCAAAGCAGACTATTTCAAAGTGGATAGGCCACTGCATTCGTTTCTGCTATTCACAACATGGCAAATTAGTGCCTAAGGCATTAGGCCACATTCAACCAGAGCAGCAGCCACTTCAGCAGCCTTCCTCAGAGGAGTACCAACCAAAGACATTTTAGAGGCTGCAACCTGGAGTTCAGTGCACACTTTCACAAAGCACTATCACTTACCACTCTACTCTAAATCTAGGGCAGGCTTTGCCACTGCAGTTCTGCAGGGCCTCATAGCAGCTCCTAATTCTATTTAGTTCCAGCCTCCCTACCTTAGCTTTGGGATTCAACCCAATTGTAATGACTGCAACAGTGAAACACGATGAACATAGTACAGTTGTGTACCTACCATAAATGTAGATGTTAGAGTGCATTCACTGTTGCAGTCCAGGTTACCCATCCACCATCCCCCTTATCTTTGCTGGACCTTATCTGTACTTCTCTATTCTATACAACCTATGTGGTGTATTTGCTTGTAGAGGAAGGAAACATTTACCTTGGTGCATGCATGCTTTATTGACATATTTTTATCCTACCCTTTTGGGGGCATCTGACATCTGAGACAAGAAAAACTGAAGAAAATGGCATTGGCTGCATCTTTTATACCCCTGGCACACTGACGTCAGGGAGGAGGCGACAGCAACCGACGCTGGACCTAGACTTTGGAATTCAGGCTGACTGCGGGTAGCCTGCCAGCAGGATAACCCAATTGTAATGATTGCAACAGTGAATACACTCAGACATCTACATTTATGGTAGGTACACAACTGTACTTTCCCTACCTTTCTCCTAATATTAGAGTCTTTGAGCAATAATGCCCAATGTTTGCTCAAAATATGTCTTATTTCACTAGCATCTATGGAGAAAGTGGTTATATAGCTCATCTTACTTTCTTGATAAACAAAACCAATATGCTCTTCTTCCCCAGGTTTATCTCTTTGCTCTAAATACCCTTTATATAAAATGGGTTTAAAGTGTCCATTATTTCTTTTAATCACCACTTCTTCAAAAACTTGTTCAAAAGCACCATAGGGTAGCCCCTTTTAATAAACATACTCTTCAAATTATTACATTCAAGCAAGAAATCATTATCCAAAGAGACCATCCTGAATGCTCTTACCAGTTGGCCCTTTACCACCGCTCTTTTTTGGTGGTAAGGATGATTGTTGCTAAAATTACAGTAAGTGGGCTTCCTAAATATAGTTGCCTTATATCTTTTGAACATTCTATCCTTGGTTAACCTTACATCTAAAAAAATTGATGGAATCATATTCGAACTGATATGTGAATTTAAGAAACTGTGTTTGCTTTGAAATTGCTGCAATAAAATCTACTGCTAAATCCTTTTTCCCCTTCCATATAAAAAACCTGTCATCCTGGTATCTAGTATACCAGGCAACATTCTCCTTAAATATGGTATTATTAAACAAATACTGCCTTTCCCAGAAAGCCATTATGCAATTAGCAAAGGTGCCCCCACAAAGGGGACCCCATCGCTACACCTGTTTTTGTAGGTGAAGCTGTTTGTCAAATAACATAAAGTTATTAGACAATGCTAAATCAAGCAGTGTCTTGATCAAATTAATTTCTTCATGTTCAATTCCATGAAGAATAAGCAATTCCCTAACCCATTCTAAACCTATCTTTTGGGGAATAACAGTGTATAAATCCACTATATCCACTGTTAGAAAATTAAAATCATTGTTGAATTCTAAACTGTTAACATTTTCCAAAAAATCCCACAAATCTTTACAAATCTGAGATTCGCTATGAATGATGGGCTTGAGTTTGCTGTCTATTAATTTTGCACATGCATATGTTATGGATCTCCTTCCATCTACAGTTGGCCTAAAAGGTGGATTAGCCAAATTTTTATGTATTTTAGGAGATCCAAACAGTACCTTTGTTAATGGTGCTGGCATAGTTAAGTAATGGTATGTATCAATATCTATGCTATTTTCCAACAGAAGGCCATTTAATGCATCTTTCACTTTTTTATATGCAATACTGACTTCATTAGTACTAACTCTAACATATCTATCACATTGCAACATGCTAGACATTCTGTCGGTATAGTCATCTTCATCCATGAAAATGAATCCACCGCCTTTATTGGGCTTCATAATCCTTACTTTACATGCCTTCAACAGCTTTAGAAAGTCAAATTCTTCATCTGACAAATTAAATTTATGGACATGTTTTTTTACTAAGAGCTGTTCTAATGTCCATTTCACATATGTGTTCGAAAGTCAATAGAGTTTCATGTATTGGCAGATTATATGTACTAGAAACTCCCAAATGATTGTCCAATGAAGTATCATTTCAGAGTAACACTGCTAGATTAATTTTGCGAATAAATAACTTTAAATCAATGATTGCCCTGGCCAAGTTAGCTCTACGATCTGGGATAAATGTAAGCCCCCTTGCAAGTGTGTTCACCATATCTTTGCTGACACACACAGAAGAAAAGTTATAAACTTGTGTTCTACAGGAGAGGAAAAATAAACTTATTGGCAAAGGACTCTTGAAACCAACATTTGAGGAAACTCTACAGAGTTCTTCTTCAACCTCATCCAGTAAGTCCTCTTCTTTAATAAAGGACAAACCAACCAAAAAGCCATCTCCAGTCTCTTCAGCTCAGTCTGAGCCTCCTGAAAAAATGTCTAAAATTTCTCAAGCATCGACCTCCTCAGCTCTACTGCCTTTAGAACCATCGGAGATAATTATCATTGATAAACCAAGTTCTTCGGCTCCAAGATTTTTGGAGCCAAAAGAAACTGTGACTGGGAGCCGGTCCATTGAACTTCTGCTGATCTCCTCTACTTTGAGATCTCCTATCTTGGAGAGATCTCGTTCACCAACCCTATCCTCCAGGTCTTCTAGGAGCCTGTCTAATGATGATGTGGAGAGGGTGGGGCGCAGACCATTGAAGTCGCCGACACTGGCAAAATTGTTCTCGGTTCCAACCCAACAGGTTTTGGAGCCGTCTAAGACTGTTACATCCACTGTTGTTCCTCCTCCGAGCCTAGTTGGATCTTCAGAGCCAGAGTTCCAAGTTCCACTTGCTGTAGATCCTTCAGTTCCAGGACTCCTTCTGGATATTCCAGAACTGATCTCTGCTCTGACACCCTCTGTGCCATCCATTGTGTCTAGGAGCTGTAGCTCTCCAGTTGGTCCTGAGGGGGATGCTTGGACCTGAGCTTCTTCGGTTCCGAGTCTACCCCCCTCGATACCTTGGCTCGGGTGAGCTTGGCTCCTACATCAGCTTCGGAGATGGTCTCCCTGGAGCTGGGGGTTTCCACTGTTTCCTCGTTACCAGGGGTGTCCTCGGAGCCCATGGGTTCAGCTTTTGAGCTAATGAGGAGTGTGCTGTCCCCTCCTATAGCTCTACACAGGGATATTGGCATTCATCCGCCCAAGGCTCTGGCTACTGTCTTGGCATCACCCCTTCCACCGGATAACAGAGATTCAGAGCCTCAGGAACCCCCATTGGGTGAACCCCACTCTTCCAAAGCCTCCCCAGAATACCCTTCTGAGGAGCACCCTTGGAAGAGGACATGCAAGAGGAAGCATATAGACTCCCCTGATGAGTCTGTCACCTCAGACACTGACGTTGAGGAGTCAGAAGGGTCCCCACAGTCATCCTCTGAAGATATCTCATTTGCAGATATCCTTGAGATCCTAAAACAGAGAGGTGGCTGGAACACCATCCCCCCTTCTGATGAGTCGGTGTACTGGCAGGCCTTTGGATCTCAACCTTCAGCCTCCTGGGTGTCTCTGCCTTTTGATGAGCTAATGGAGTTAGTCATTCGAAAGGTGTGGGAGTCACCTGACACTATGGAACCAGTCCCTCAGAGGCCAAAGAAGTTTTTGTCAGCCCCCACTGGAAAAGATTTTCTTACAAAAGGTGTGCCTGTAGATGCTATGGTGGTGGCAGCAGCCACCAAGATGGAACCTTCTGAGGCATCCTCATCTGTTCATCCTCCTAACAGATTCTTGAACGATGGACAGATATGGGAAGCATATCTTTTCATCAGCAACTTTTACACTCAGATCGCTGAACTACCTCACACACTTTACAAGGCTACAAAGAGATCTCCTGAAGGAGCTAGGAGATACTCTACAAGGTTCATTGGCTGTGGGGGTGACAGAGAAAGTCACCTCCCAACTGTCCACCTTAAATTCCATCATCAACTCCTCCATGAGACTGATATCATATGCAGTGGATGGAGTGAGTAGCACAGAGGGTTCAGGAGTTTCCCTGAGGAGACACTCCTGGATGCACTTGTGTAATTTTGTGGAACATTTTAAGTCTGCCTTTACCAATGCCCCTTTTGATGGTTCCTCACTTTTTGGACCTAAAGTTAAAGACACACTCACTAGATGCGAGCAGGAAGGGAAAACTCTCTCTGCCGTTGGAGTACGTTTTTAAGTACCTTCAAGACCTTACCCTAAAGGTCAGAAGAGTGGGAAAATGTGGTTCAAGACATCCCAGGGAGCTTTCCAAGATGCATGAGGTGAATCCTTCCCCAGGGGCAGAGGGGGAGGCAACAATGGTAGACATCATTCTAGAGGCAGAGGGGGTCTGCAAAACCAGGGTGACCATGATTCCTTTCGCAGACATCCCTACCAGTGCTCCTGAAAGGAGGCCAGTCTGCTCTACTCTGGAGGCAGTTAGGGAACATTTATCTTTGTACCCAGAAGCCTGGCAAAATATCACAAAAGACAAGTGGGTAGAAAGCATAATATCCAGGGGCTATTCCATTCCCTTTTGCCTTCCTGTTCCACACATCAGAACAATCCCAGATGTTCCACCCAATCTAAGGGAGCAAACAACTATAGAAATTCAAAAGTTGCTAGACAAAAGAGTCATCCAAAAAGTCCTCACAGACCAGATAGGATTTGGAACTTACTCAAGATTCGTTTTAGTGCCAAAAAGAACAGGGAACTGGAGACCCATATTGGATCTCAGCAAACTGAACAAACCTGTAAAAAAATCCAAGTTCTGAATGGTAACACTGCAGTCAATACTTCCCTTCTTAGGGAAAGATGATTGGATGTGCTCAATAGACCTCCAGGATGTGTACTACCACATAAAAATGGACAGAACATCAAGGAGTCATTTACACTGCTGGCTGGGAGCCAGTCATTATCAGTTCCAAGCTCTGCCCTTTGGTCTCACTATAGCCCCCAGAGTGTTCACCTAATGCATGGCAGTAGTAATGGCTCACTTGAGATGCCTTGGATTCCAAGTGTTTCCATATCTGGATGACTGGCTCCTAACTGCCACCACCAAGCATCTATTTCAACAAGCCAGGGAGGTGACTGGAAATTTGTGCTTAGCTAGGTATAACAGTCAATTTGCAAAAATCTGCCTTGTTGCCCTGTCAACATATTACCTTCATAGGCACAAACCTAGACACTGTTTCTATGTTGGCACATCTTCCACCAGACAGAATTTCTGCCCTCAGACAGCAAATACTCCACCTTCTTCCCAAGGACAAGGTAAAGGCAAAGGTAGTTCTGAAACTTCTAGGAACCATGGCTTCAACCACAACTCTAGTTCCTCTCACCAGGATGCATATGAGAATCCTTCAGTGGTTCCTGTTTTCTCAGTGGTTGCTACAAGAACTTCCTATGTCCCATCTGATCAGAATAACGGAGTCATGCAAGAGGGATCTAGGGTGATGGACTCAGTCCAATCATGTGACCATCGGGAGACCCTTTATTCCACAACAACCTGTTGCTACAGTGACCACAGACACTTCCTATATAGGGTGGGGGGACATTATCTGGGAAGGATAGTCCAAGGCATATGGCAAGACCATGAGGCCCATTTGCGCATCAGTGTTCTAGAGATAAGAGCAGTGCTTCTGGTGTTGCAGGCACTCCACGACTCTCTTCCACTAGGGACGATTGCAGTCCAGTAAGACAATATGTTGGTGGTATGCTACATAAACAAACAAGGAGGAACCAGATCATACCCACTTTGTCGAGAGGCTCTGAGAGTTTGGCAATGAGCATTATCTTCCCAACCCTTTCTAGTAGCAACTCACATCCCAGGGAAATCCAATGTGAAAGCAGACAAGCTCAGCAGGGCAATATTAATGCCTCACGAATGGTCTCTAAACCATAACATAGCAGCAGAGATTTTCCGGAAATGGGGCCAGCCTTGCTGCCATCTTTTTGTCACTCCCATGAATACCAAATGTAGCAGCTACTTTGTCCTAACTCCCCCTCTGGGTGAGACACTGAGAGATGCACTTATTCACGAGTGGCCCTCAGGACTTCTTTATGACTTTCTCCCATTTCTCCTCATACCCAAAGTCATCTAGAAAGCAAAATCCTTGGGAAGCAGGGTAATTCTCATTGCTCCATATTGGCCTCATCAGATTTGGTTTCCCTTCCTCTGGCCTCATCTGCCAGAGAAGCCCTGGGTTCTGGACCCAGTTCCAGACCTTCTGACCCATATGTCAGGAACACTTCATCCTTCACTCCACACCCTCAGTTTGACAGCATGGCTGCTCCACTTCCAAACTTAGTCAGGCTTCAAGACTTCACTTCAGCAGTCAGACACATTTTGATACCCTCTCATAAAGATTCTACCAGAAAATTATATACCAGTAAATGGAAGAGGTTCTCCTACTGGGCACAAACCAGAAACACTGACCCCTTCTCTGCTCCAATTCACTCATTTTTAGAATTTCTTACAGAACTATTCCAACAAGGCTGGGCTGCAGCCACAATTATAGTCCAACTGGCGGGGATCTCAAATTTCCACATGGGTGAATTTTCTCCTAACGTAATGTCACACAGCTTGTGTAAAGCTTTCTTAAAAGGCACTTCTTTTTTGAGACCTCCATTAAAAGAACCACTTCCACTTTGGGATTTAAATTTTGTACTTTCTCATCTAACACTGCCTCCATTCGAGTCCTCCTCATCTTGTGACCTCAAATTTCTTTCTTGGAACACTATACTTCTAGTAGTGGTAATATCTGCAAGAAGAGTCTCAGAGTTGCAAGCACTATCAATCAAACCACCATATTTGATTTTCCATAAGGATAGGGTATCACTAAGAACTAATCTGTCATTTGTACCTAAGGTTTGTTCTCAATCCAATCTAAACCAATCTATTGAGCTTCCAGTCTTTTTTCCCAATCATAGCAACAAGGCAGAGTATAAACTCCACCAACTGGATGTGCATAGACAACTCAGATTCTCTCTCCATAGAACTAAAGATTTCAGAAAATCAGACCAATTGTTCATCTCTTTTTCTGAAGCAAAAAAGGGAATGCCAGTTTCAAAAGTCACACTTTCAAATTGGCTTTCAAATTGTATCACTTTTATATACACCTCCAATAATAGAAATTTGCCATTCAAAATTAGAGGTCACTCAACCAGAACATTGGCAACATCCTCTGCTTTCCAGGCCAGAATGTCAATGGACAGTATTTGTGCTGCTGCTACATGGGTAAATCCTCATATGTTTATTACTCATTACAAGGTTGATTTGGCCTGCAGAGGCAGGGCTTCATTTGGTTCCACTGTACTCAAAGGTGTGAGCCACCCAGGAAAAAGGTGCTAGGGACACTATCCCATTCAGTAAGAATGAAGGCGAGATAGGACAACATAACATGAAGAAGTTATGTACTCACCATAACGTTCCATGTTTGTTGTCCATGTCACCCTTCATTCTTACGACCCTCCCATCTTCCCCCATCCAAGGACCCCTAGAGGACCTGGTGAACAGTTGTTTCCTCTGTAAAATGAGCACCTTTGACTCTCTTTGTCTGATGTCATATGGTTATCTTAGTCTTTGTAATATTTAGCAGCAAACTAGATCTGGAGATTGCACCACTGCATGATGGGATACCTACTCTGCCACGAGCCAAGTTAGAGACTTCAAGCTAGTGTATTCAGTTGAGTCAGAGCCGAGGATCAGCTCCAAACTCATCCAGTAAGAATGAAGGGTGAGATTGACAACAAACATGGAACGTTATGGCGAGTACATAACTTCTTTTTCATATCTCTGGAACCATTAAGTGTAACTAGAAAACTGTAAATGGCAAAATAGTTAGCACAATATAATCCTGACAGTGATTACACTCATTTAGTTCTAGGTTTTAAGCTAGATTTCATACGCTATGATAAACACAGTCAATGTTACATTTTGTTATATTGTATAATCAGTTTACGATATCTTACTAAGCATTCAAACACATATTTATCACCAGCAGCATCTTCTTCATACAATTGTAAGCTTTCATGTAAAATTAAGCAGTTCTATATGTTACTTGATTGTTGAGATATTTAGAAAAATATGAAAATTATTGCAATACAAATGCGTAGTATACAAATAATATTCAATATCTCTTTAGCTACAACAGGTTAATTATTAGTACAGTTGTATTTGCCATCATGTAAGCTTTATGATGAAATCTTCCAATACCTTGTATGTAGCACTGTTTTGGAATTATTAATGCAAATGTGAACAAACAATATCTGATACCTAGAGGCATCAGCAGGATGTAACTGTATAAACACCCAGAGGCATCAGTAGGCCGTAATGAGTTAAACAATTGGGAGCTTGTTGTGATAGTATAAGAGATCTTTTTTTCTGCAAATTCCTTCTCCTGTGCCAGTACTGTTTGAAACATGCCCTGTACTAACTTAACCCATTGACCCTTCAGAAGGAATTCCTTGCTTTCTTCAAATGTTTTGAGGATTAGTTCTTTATCAGCATAGTTAAGCTGCCTGAAGATTACATGCCTCAGTTTTGAAGTCACTGCTGGTAAGGGACATACTGCTCTGTGATGTCTCTCAATAATTTCCTGCTGTCTTTTTAATAAAGTAGATAGCTTTTTTTCAAGGTAAGCCCTCACACCATCATCCTTTGCACCTTCCTTCTATCGAAGAAGATGAAGATTGTCACGTTCATGGTAGTTTTCCAGCTGTTCAAGTTTCCCTCTAAGATGGGAAATTTCCATCTCCTGCTTCTCTACCTAAGCCAGACACATTTAGTGAGGTAGCAGAGTGGAGCTCTTGTTTGCCAGGCAGGATGGCAATGTCCTCGGCATTCCTTGTTTTGAGTAATTTTATTTCTTTCACATCTGCCAACACCTGATTTATCAACGCTGTTGGGTTGTCTAGCTTTGCTTCCCAGGCCTGGGACTGTGAAGCAAATTCTCTTATTCCAATTGCATTAGTCCTGTCCCTCTGAAAGTTATCAACTCCAATGCAAGCAGAGGCTAGAGAAAGTTTAAGCAAAGAAAAATTAAGATAAGTCACATTTTGCCAACATTTTGACCGTTAGCTCTACCCTCTACCTTAACTGATTTGTATGACTATTAAGTAATTACACTGGCCTGACATTACTACAACAGAAATACATCAAACAATAACTTGTAAATCTGGAGTTAGTGAATAAAGAACTCAGTGCCTTTGTTATGTATTAAATTTGGCATATGTGTGTTGTAGAGGACATCCTGAAATCTGCTGTCATTCTATTATGTAAGTATCATTCTCTTCAAATTTCACCTTAAATTCTACCTCTTTCCTGCATATTGACCATTAACTCCTGGTTTTAGTTAAAAATATATATATATAAGCCTTCCCATATTCACATTTTACAAAAGCATACACGTCTGATTATGATTTTCAAAGATTACATTTTTCTACCACAGTTGAAAACTACTGTCTTATATATTTTATCATGCACACAAAGAGTATTCTTATGTTCAGTATATCACTATCCCTGTGCATTAGATATTTTTCTCATGTAAAGTTATATTCATAAACTGATGTCCAGGAAATAGAAACATGTTTAAGTAATTATTTGTTTTCAATTTTATAATCTCTGTCTAGGTGTAGATTCTTCATAATATTTTATCACTACTTAAAATGATTTTGCTTACATTCAAAGAAAAGGAGAAAGTCTGACTCCAGTGTTCATCATTTGATCACTGCTACAGTGGCCTTAGCTATACAGGTTGTATCCTGTTAAGGCTATAACAGCAGGTGGGTTACCAAAGCTAAAGGTCACCTTCTATGAGCACAAAATATTACCAGCTTAGGCAGAGCTGAAAAAAAAGAGCAGTTTGGCTGCCAAGCCCTTCAGAGCTTTCCTGCTACCGAAGAGTGCTCCTCTTGCAGACTTTCAAGGATCAATGGTCTACTAACCCTTCTCTGTTGCTGGGCAGATTCTTGTTTCAGTATTTGTGAAACGTGAACTTCTTTGGTGGAAACACCATATTTATCTGAATCCAGGTCTCTCATTTTCCCTTCCAGCTCCAGAACATGATATAACTACAAACAAGTCAGATTTTGCTTGTGATGCAATGTCTATGAGAGTCAAAGTACAGGGTCTTTGTAACAAAAAAGACAGACTAAAACAAAAGAGATGGTGGCTGTAATAAATGCTCTCAACTCTTTCAATCATCTATGGGTCCCAGGAGCAGTACAGTGGTTGCAGACTACATCACAGTAATGTGACATATAAACATACTGGGGGAACTGGTTCTTACCCTCATGTAGACTAGCCGTGGTAGCCTAAGATATAGATTTTCAGCATAATCTCACTCCACAGGCATCTTACATCCTGTCATAGCAAAATTTTGTGGCCGAGAAGATGATAAAGACCAGGACAGACCATCAGAAATGGAAACTGAATTAGGTGGTCTTCCAGGAATTAAGCCATCTGTGGGGAACACCTCAGATAGATGTATCTGCCTCATTCACAACAATTGATTGGCAAACTTCTGCTCCAGGACTCCAAGCAAGAAGGCCTGGAAAACAGATGCATTCCCTTTTCCTTCAACAGGATTGTTCCGGTATGCTTTTCCATCATTTCCACTGATATCCAGGGTCTTTCTGAGGATTCAGAGGGGCTCTTCAAGGATCGTTGAGGTGACTCCCGTCTGAGCCAAGCAACAGTGGTTCTCCCTTCTTTTGAAAATGTCCAAAGGCCGTTACCACAAGCTTCCCCACAGACTGGACCTACTCAGACAGTCTAGGGGGTGTTTGATACATTCCATCTTGAAACACCTATAACTAACTGCCTAAATGATTCAGCCCCACTATCTTTTTAGGCATCTATTTTCTGAGGGTATGCAGCAGGGTATTATAGGAGGCAAGAAAATCTGCTACTAGGAAATCGTATATTAGCAAATGGGAAAGTTTTCTAGTTGTTGCAAAGACATGACAAGTACCAAATCCTTTTAAGGTTAGTATTTCTCTGGTTCTGTAATATTTGAACGTTTACTTTCCACTTCAGCATGCCTGCCTATGGATACTGCCCTTTCAATGCATTCCCATGTTAAAATGTTTTTTAAAGCGGTGTTACACACCAAGCCTCCTAGAAAACAGGTGTTTTTTGCTTGGAATCTTAACTTTGTTTTAGAAAAGTTAACTCTTGCTCCATATGAGCCAGCTCATCAGGCTGATTTGAGGTTCTTAACATGGAAAACAGTTTTGCTGATTGCTGTGACTACTAAAAGAGTATCTAAGTGATAAGCTGTTATGGTGTGTCAATTTTCCACAAAGACATGGTTTACAAGAACCAATCCTTCCTTTATACATAAAGTGGTATCCAATTTTGCTTTGAGACAAGCAATACATCCTTGTCTTCTTTCTGGAACCTAAAAATGAGGAAGAAAAGATCCACCACACTCTGGATGTTTACAGACAACTTAGATATCATCTTGACAGAATAAAATATTCAGAAACTCTGATCAGTTATTAATTTCTTATAAATCTAAGAAAATAAAAGTCCTAATGGAGGGAGAGAGACAGTGACTACTACAGCAATGATCATTTGAACATTTACTGTTAGGGTAAGTTTACTTACACCGTACCATGTTCATCATTTGATCACTGATGCAGAAGCCTTAACTATAAGAGTAGACTACAATAAAGCATGCTATCTCCAAATGATTGCCTCATGCTGTTACAGTTTGTTATACCCACCACAATAAGGGAATTCCAGGCAGGGTCATGGTTAACTCTACCAGCACCTTGGCTTCATCTGTGGCTTTTTGGAAATGGGTGGATTCAAGAAGTATTCTAGAAGCTCCTATTTGGTCCTCTGTACATACATTTGCAAAGCTCTACAATCCAGATTCCTTCTCCAGGTCTAGGGCAGGCTTTGCTATGATCATTCTGCAAGGGCTCCTGGACCCTCATCCTTCCTGTTCCCAGTCATTTTAATTTATTGTAGTCTACTCTTATAGTTAAGGCTTCTGCATCAGTGATCAAATGATGAACATGGTATGGTGTAAGTAAACTTACCCTAACAGTAAATGTTCAAATGATCATTGCTGCAGTAGTCACTGTCTCTGTCCCTCCATTAGGACTTTTATTTTCATTTTTAAAGCATTGATATCTTTCAGGGCTCTAGCCTATTTCTCTCAGTTGACATGAAAGCTCTGAAGGGCTTGCTGCTCAAACTGCTATTTTTCTTCAGTTCTACTTGAACTGATAACAGTTTGGGTGTGTCAGAAGGTGCCCTTAATTGAAGCTGGCTGACTGGCTGTTACATACTTAGCAGAATATAAACCACATGGCTAAGGCTACTGCAGCAGTGATCATTTGAACATCTACTGTTATGGTAAGTTTACTTACACAAATATATATTTTCCTTTCATGTCACTTCTCCATTATCACTAAGGCAGAATGCATCTGAAATCACATTTGTCTTTAGGAAAAAAATATAGTGACAGTGAATTAATCACACAGGGATATTAGCCAGTTCAGTGCCACAGAGTGCTGAAGCCTTGGGTACAGCCTGGCAAACTGGGTTTGATTAACTAGTCTGGGAGCCAGAGAAGCTAGCTGAGGGTTAGTGGCTGATGGTCCCTCATCTGCTCATCAGGGAGGTTAGTGGCTGGGCCCTCTGAATGACTTTCATCAGTGCCGTTTAGTGTTGTAACAGGGAGACAGTCACAAAATAGACTTTTCAGCTTCCTCAGCAGTGCAGAAGTGGTATAACTCGAGATGGATAGGAGCATGTTGGTGCTGCAGCAGGGAGATAATCACAAATTGGACACTTTAGCCTGCCTAGCAGTGAGGATGTGATTGATATAACTGGCAATGATAGTACCATGTTCCCTCATGTTCCTAATGCATCATTACATCCTTATTTTGGCAGTATGGCCATCAGCCAAAAAAGAGAGGGCAAAAATATCCAAGTATGTCAGAATAATGGTGTTACATTGAACAGCTCTTACCTCTCATGGTTCTGTTAATGATATGATATGGGAAAGAAAGTGCTGTCAATCATTGGAAGTGGGACGTGTTGTCTTCAAGAATAAGAAATACTTCAAATAAATAAGGGATAATAAAGCCATCTCAGATGAAGTGAATAATTCTGCAAGTGGCTTGGAATCAACTTGTTTGCTCATAAACTGATAATGTGAGATTTTTGAAGGATGGTTACTTGAAATTGCTTTTGGAAAGTAAATTGAGAATCACAGCAAGTATGCCCAGAGTGGTTTGTTCCACTTTCAACACAATGAATCATTTTCTCCTATTAGTTATATTTAAGAGACAGACTTTTTAAACTTGCAGTAATGCAGAGTAATGCATAGCAATGTAGTAGACATGCAACGTCCCTAGCAAAGAATAAGAGTTGTATAGCCAATTTAAGTCATCTGTATAAATGATTCACTCTATTGTGGAGATTTCTTAAAATGTTTCTTTAGGATATTATGCAGAAATTTTTTTGCCTCTTTAGTTTTGAAAATGTACAGGGGAAATGATCTGTGCAACAGCACATAAAATGCAGCCCCATATTTGTTGTTAATTACTGTTACATTTCCTCCATTAGATACACAGTCTCATCACTGGGAAGAAAGACAACAAGAAGATGAAGGAGACATAGAGAAAAGGTTTCCGTCACTGGAGATGACTATAAGGACTAAATGGGATGGGGCAGTTATCGACTGGCATGGAACAGTTCCATTCTTCTGAAGCAGATAACAAGTGGAAGCACAATAAGACAATGCTGTGAAAATGATTTTCACTATCATACTATTCACAAAATGAAATGCGTTCATAAATCCCATTTATGCATTTTAGTGTATGCAAAGATACTATGATATTAAGTATTTATATTAATCCTGGCAAAAATAAGATTTAAATGAGTGAACTATATTATTCTGTATAGCACAAATCCAGGAGTCGTATATTTACTATGACTTTGTTATCCGAGTATTTCAGTGATACATATGAGATGCTCACCTTTAAGGTTTGGCCAATAAAAATGTTACATGAATGCCTTTCAATATTAATTTGTGCATATCTAATAGCCCTGGCAAGAGAGGTGAATCTAGATAATTTTTGCCATATATAATTTTTTTCTTCTAACTCACTTGTCTGATTACCTTTCTTTGTTACAAATAATTTTAGCTATAAGCAGAAATATGTATTACTCTTCATATCTCACTTGCTTTTGTCAATCTCCATTTTGTCAGAAACATCAGTTATGTTAATTTTTCATGCTACTTGCCTTTGAGCCCTGAACGTATATTTGGGAACACATTCACAAAGACATTTGGTGGGGCACAAGCCTCTTGCTTCATGTTTGCACCCAGATAATGACACCATTATGATCTCTGATTCAGGAATCCCCAGCAGTGCCCACCTCTGTGCCAGTGCAGTGATGGTATATAGCCGATCTTAAGCAGATGTGGCAAGTGGAGGTGATCAGTTCTTGAACACCCACACTGTTACAGGAAAATGTATCAAATGGTGGAGTTAAGAGAGTGACACAATGGCAGAGTGAGCAGCATTGTTGGTTCAAAGCCAGAGGTTCTCCAGATGGATTCTTGAATGAGGTGTCTTCTGTGTGGAGTCTACATGTCCCCTCTGTGTTTGTGCAGGTTTTCCTTGTGGGCTGCATCTTCCTCCATCATGCATTATATAGACTGGTAACTAGATTGTCTGCAGGTGTGTGTGTGTGTGTGTGTGTGTGTGTGTGTGTGTGTGTGTGTGTGTGTGTGTGTGTGTGTGTGTGTGTGTGTAAGAGAGAGACAGATGGAAAAAGTTCTCTACTTGCACAGTAAACTGAGTGGATTGTGGCAGGGATTTGTAGGGTCACTATAAGCATCAGATATGAATCAGGAATAATGGATAGATGATGAAACAATGTACCAACATTCAGTCCATCCAGTGGTCATTTGCCAGCAGCACTGCCTCCACATGCTGGTAGTACTCAAAGCCCTTTTACCCACTGCATCTCTGTTGGTGATGTACTTTGATATCCTCCTTTGTATAGCAACAGTTTTCATCTAATAGTGTGTCAGACATTCTTGGTTGACTAATATGTATACATATCAGACAAAGACAGGCAAACACAACTAAAGCTACTAATCTCCATGTAGCAGACATATTCCTCTTTTAAATTGAAGTCTGCTTTCTTTGTAAGGACCTTTATTGATGCTGTACAGTACTAATACACCAGGCTAAATGTACAGTTGTATAGCCCATTACCTAAATAAAAATGTTATGCAGTGTGTATGTGTTATTGTAATAGAATATACCCATTACCAAAAATGTCAGATATCAATGGTCAATTTCTTACATAAAACAGAATGATTATCTTTCTTGATCAGATAATCTTTGGCTGTTGTTTGAACAATACTCTCTGGAAACTCCATATACTGCTACGGTATTCACAGTCTGTGCAGTTCTGTGATGTGTTCATCACTTATACATAGAAAGGATGCATGAGACTAGAGCTAAGGTTCACATCTACAGTGCCATCGATATGTAAATTAAATTCATTGGTTAAATGTCCTGTATATTATTTGGTTTGATTATGAAGCTTGCAGGCTGCTGATTACCTAAAAGTTTGTCTGACACTACACATGTATCTGGTATCACGCATAAAACCAGCAAGTTGTTTCGTAAAGGTAGAACAGACATAGGCATGCAAACTGGGAAATCATTGAGGAGCATAGCCCAACTGCTGAGTTTCCCCAAAGCACAGTTTAGTTAAATTGTTGCAGAAGGCATAGGAAGGCTGAGAGAATCAAGAATCAAGGAAGTAGCTTGTTAACAGCTTGTAACTGTAATCCTACTAAGCATAGCCACTATTTAACCGAAAGTGATAGTGTGTTCCATAATTAGACAAATTAGCAAATGCTGCCTATTCGACTTGGGGACAGAAGTTTAAGATCTATTTTATCACAAATGTGTCACTTTGCTTTTAGGCACCAAGACTGTTCAACTTTGTGATCACAGAACAACTCCTTTATATCTGGTGTCACAATTAAAGCATATGAAGATGCATTCTATAGCCACCTGCACCTTTTTAGTGAGATCAGAAAAATTCAATGACTGGGTCTTAATAAAATGGAATGGATTAGTTTCTATGTGAGGAAAAAGTATGGGCAATGAACACTAGTGAATTATTCCCTCCCCTTCGTTTGAAAGAATGTTTTAAGTTTCTATTAGGTAATGAGCTAAAGATACATTAATACCCAATTGGACAACAAATGTCCTCCAACAGGATTTTATTGTGCAAATATTGTCCAGTAAAAAACAAGTCTGCCACTTCACAGCAGCATATTAAACTGCTTTGAAGCTCAGATAAAAAAAAAAAAAAAACAGCTGCCATTTTTATGCTCAATAAATGTGGCTTTGCTGTTTTGTGAGTGCAAAAAAACTAAAACAAACAAGAAAGGTAATGAGCGTGTAGGAGCATGGGTGTGTGTGTGTGTGTGTGTGTGTGTGTGTGTGTGCGCGTGCGTGTGCGTGTGTGTGTGTGTGTGTGTGTGTGGTCATTAAATACTTACATAAGTTATGGTTTGGATGCAAAATAGTTCCTCCAACGTCAATTACATATGCTACAAGTTCCAAACTTTAGGCAAGAGAAATAACAGATAGCCCATTATCAAAGCACCATAATACCCTGCAGGATGGCCTCATAACACCCCTGGGAGGTCTGATATTTCCCCATTAATACCCACCCTGTTGGGCATTATTGCTTGCTTGTTATTCTCTGTATGTTATTTTAAACACATTGAGCTTTTTTATGTCTGTCCAAAGGGTGATAAAACATCCTCATTTTTGGTAACTTTTAATTAATCAGATCATAATGATTAACATGTAACTTTCTGAAATTATGTTTTCATAATATTGTTTCATAGTTATTTGAGATCAGGCAGGAGAGATATTTTTCAGTTTTGCTTGGATTCCATTATCTTTATTTGTATTTGTAAAATATTACCATATTGAATAAAATATGTTTTTTTTCCTTTTCCTGTTTTTTGGCTTTTTTTGCTGTTTTTAGCTGTTGTGATCACTGCCATGACCTATTAAACCACCAGCCAAAAACCCTGTTAGAAATATTCATCTACAGAGCATCTCTTAGCTGAGTCCTGAAAGCATCCTCTTTGTGACAGCAGTTCTTCAAACCCAGTATTATTGACAGTTGGGCTACTCCTGTTTCTCCTGCCAGTCTACTCAACTTGGGTCTCCTGAGGCAGTGTAGCAACTGCCTCACATATATTGAAAACTCTGTACTAATAATCACTCTAGTATATAGTGCGAGAGGTATATCTACTCCAAAAATCTTGAAACCCTGCTCTCTCGCACTTGAAACAGTAACACAGAAGAGGTTGTCAACTCACCCACCACTACTCATGCACATGCTGCTACTACTCGTACACATACATCCAGCACATAAATCTACATATGTGGAGGTTCTCTCAAAAAACTTAGCGAAACCCCAGAGACCTCCAAAACACAAGATTGCTACAACTAACATAGTTCCCAAAGCATCCAAGACACATAGCAACACCAGTGTCTCACCTACAAAGCAATTAAGGTGTAACACTCAAAAAACAAATTTTCTTGTCAGTGGAGACTCCATAGTGAGACACACGGATGTCCCACTCACTAGGTTAGATAAGGTGAAAGTCACTGTCAGCTGCCTGTCCAGTGCCAGGATTTATCAGATCACGCATGCATGCAAGTGTCTTGGCAACAAGTGCCATTATGACTCCATCATAGCTCATGTTGAAGCGAATGACCTGAAACATACCTCACTGGACTATATGAAGAGAGACATGATTGAGCTCCCTTGAGTATGTGTCCCAGGCAGGTATGTCCCTAGCCTTGAACAGCATATTACCCTCACCTAGAATGATCCCACAGTATAAACAAAAAGTGATCAATTTCAATAATTGGCTTAGTTTTTGGTGTCATTCAAACGGGATCCTGTTTCTATCAGCCTGGGATGCTTGGTCGACAAACCTCACTGCATTGCCCGAGACAGTTTGCATTTGGCACCACTAGGCTTTCAGCAGCTGGCAAAGGCTCTTGCTTTCATCATAGTGCCTTTTTTAGGCATGGCCTCAAAAACAAAATTACCAATGTGAAAATTGCCATTCATAACAAAGCAAGGGTTATGCTGCTAAACACAAGGAGCTAAAATCAAAAACTGCACACCCTGGAAGCACTTCTATCACAAGAAGATGTAGATGTCTATGCAGTCACAGAAACCTGGTTCAAGGCTTCAGAGACTACCCCAGCCTTGCAAAGCTACAGTGACTTCCATACCATCAGACCACAAGATGAACATGTGAGAACCAAAGGAGGTGGTGTTTATATTAGAGATAAATTCACCACCTGACTAGTTAGACTAGACAACTCCATGTAGTTACTCCAAGTTCAGATTACTGTGGGTAAGACTGTAATTCAAGTCATAGTTAGTTATAGACCCTCCCCTCCATGAATTGTGATGTGCACAAGGCCTACGTGACCAAACTAGAGTCAATAGAAATATTGCCAAACACTCTGGTCACGGGGCATTTCAATTATCCCACCATCAACTGGGAAACCTATTCTAGCCCTAACTCACTTGCACAAAAGTTCTTTGACTTTGTTAACTTAAATGCCCTGGAACAAATTGTTCAAACCCCAACAGGAGGAAAAAACATACTAGATCTGGTATTCACTAACATGACAAACAGATGCACCATCACAACTGTCAGACCCTCGTTAGTTAAATCTGGCACTAACAGCAGAACTCACAAGGACAAAGTCAGACTAAAAAACTTCATCAAGGTAAAGTGTACCCTCCTACGGGAAGGTATAAATGCATTCCAAGCCCCACCCCAGCTGGAAGTGGTAACTACACCAAAGCTTACACTGAAACCCTGTACAATCACTTATATAAGTGCACAGACTCAGATGTTCCAGAGAAAATCAAACCCAGAGACCCAAGTAAAAACAAGCCATCCTGGTGGATGTCTAGCATCAACAAACTTTACAACAAATGCAAAAAGTTGTTGTCTAAGAAAACTAAGGCAAGGCCCCAACAACAGAAAAGCACTCTCCTCAGCCTCAACAGGCAAATAAGACAACATGTCAAATCCTCTAAGGGTAACTTTAAGAAAAATCAAGGAGCCACATCCAAGCATAACCATAATGCCTTTTACAGCTATGTACATAGCCTACAAGGTAGGACCCAAGCATGTGCCAAAGTAGTGACTAACGGTATCACACACACTAATCCTGCAACATAGAAAACCTGCTAGCAGACAGATTTGGCAAAATTTTCACTCCCCCATCCCCTCCAAACTTATCAGAAATCTTGATCTCAACTTCTCCCCACCCTACATATCTAAAGAGCAGGTCATTAAAGCCTTGCCTAAGGCAAAAATACAGCCTCTATGGGACCAAATGGTATCCTAGGCTGTCTTCTAAACAAACTAAAACATGAACTAGCATCACCATTAAGTAATCTGTTCAATCATAGCCTATCCACAAGCTTTGTTCCTGCAGAATGGAGAACAGCAACAGTTATTCCCCTCCAGAAAGATGGCTTAGCAACAGACCTGGGGAATTATAGACCCATAAGTCTGACCAGCCTCATCTCTAAGGCCATGGAATGTATCACCATGGACCTCATAAATAAAGACATAGGCAACCTCCAAACCCTGGTGCTGACCCTGTTCAGCTTTATCAAGTGCAGATCCTGCCTGTTAAACCTGGTGGATTTCTTCAAAAATGTGACCAGGGTCATTGATGAGGGCAGATCTGTTCACACAGCATACCTCAACTTGGCAAAGGCCTTTGACACAATCCCACACTTAGGCATTACTGATAAACTTAGCAAACTGAATGCAAACCCCTTTGTTGTAAGATGCGTTACTAACTGGCTCACAAACCAGTCACACCCTTACAAACTGGTGACTCTACATCAACCAGTAGACCTGTCACCAGCGGGATGCCACAAGGGTCAGTGCTGGGCCCCCTACTGTTTGTTATATACTTCTCAGAAGTTCAGGCCAAGACTAAGGGGCTGTGGCTGACCAAGTTTGCGGACAACTGCAAACTGGGTGCAATTATTAAATCCCCAAATTATGTCAGTATACATCAGGAGGGTCTTACACAGACCAATGACTGGTCTTGGTTACCATCTCAAACTGCAAAGAAATGCATCATCATTCACTTCAGTAAAAACAATGTTCCTTCACACTATGAAATTAACAACAATCTCCTATGTACCAACAAAGTGGTAATGGATCTGGGATTACAAGTGGACTATGATTTTAACTTTTACCACCCTATGTCTACTGTAGTAAGGAAGGCCTTCTATGTGGCACATTTAATTAGCAAAGGCATTGCCTCTAGAGCAAAGGAAGTTTTAACCCCTCTGTACTCATCACTAGTCAGGCCCATAATTGAGTATAATGCCCCTTTTAACATGTACTTTACAAAGCAGCTGGAGCAATTAGAGAGACCTCAGATGTTTCTAACAAAGAAGTTCAAGGGACTCCAGCATGTGCCTTACACAGACCGACTAAAGTCCCTGTCACTATACTCTGTATTGTATAGACTTCTTAGGGGAGACATATGCCTGGATTACAGAACGATCTCTGACCCAAACCTAATGAATCTGCTGCACATCTATAAATCAAACAGGACTAGAGCTACCCATTCCAGGGACCTAAATATGGCCTGTGACTTGAATAGCAAGTGCTAGAGGGACAAATTTGTATCTCAGCAACTGCCGCATCTTTGGAATAAGCTGCCAATTCATGTGAAGCAGAGCACCTCAATGACACTGTTCAAAAGGAACCTGGGCGAGTGGATGGGGCACCATAAATTCTTACCAGGGTTAGTGCTCACAACCCTCTTGGACATGAGCAGTCATTACTAAATATAATCCTGTGTATTGACTAGAGTATGTATGGTATTACATTGGGATGAAACTGCTAGGCTTGAAATGACCTCTGGGTTGATAGCCTTGTAACCTCTTATGATTCTATGACCTTCTATTTTTTATTATGATTATGTTTTGTACATATAGCTGTCAATATCTCATTAAGTGGCTTGATAGTAGCATTGCTCTCATGTTATTGTTTGTGAACATCCTGTTTTCAATCAAACACAATTTTTATTTCCTGTATATATTACTGTTAATAGCATTGATAAAATTGCGACTGACAAAAATCTGCTTGATTTCATGGTCTATCTGTGGAAAATTTTATTTTTCTCCTCTAAACATTGTATCACAAGTGTTAGAAAGTTGTTTGTTTAAGAAGAATTATGATGACAATCTACACCTGTCATCAGTCACAGTACCTAATGTGAAAATTTCCAATGGCCACCTGCAGCAGGCACCTGATAAAAAACACAATAAGGGTTATTACCATAGTCAACTGAGCTGGCATCAAGTGCAGTATGTATGGAGAGATCTTCTGATATTCATCAGCACCTAACCCCAGTGCAGTATCTAATAAAGAGTATTATGATGGCCACTAACAGCTGATAACCAGTACCATACCTAATGGAGAGGTGTTATGATAGCAACACATACCAGACATCTGGCACCATAAGCAACCAGATTCAGTACACAGTGCCTTACATAAAAGTGGGTTATTACCATAACCACCCACACTGGTGCCTAGCTCCATACCTGATGGAGGGTATTATGTTAGCCACCTCCAACAGCACATGCTGACTCACAACCACTTGCACCTGGTACTCCACACCACACATTGTGGGGTATTACCATACTACCTACACCAGGTGCCCACTAGCCAATAGCCAGCTAAACGTGGCACCTAGAGCCATACCTAATGGGAATATCACCATAGCCACTTGCAGTTGGCACCCAATGTCATACCTAATGTGGAAGTGCAATCATTGCCACATGTATCTAGTGCCCAGTGCCATACCTAGTGGAAGTGTTTCCCTAATAATCCACATCCAGTACACTGAACTATTCCTAATGAGAGTATTATCATAGCCACTTGGCAGCATACCTACGGAGGGGGAGGTGTTATTATATAAGTCACCTGCATCCAGAGTCTAGCACCATAAGTAATGGGGCACTAAAACAGTACATCTCTTTCATTGTCATAACTAATTGGAGTTTTTAACCATGTCCACCTGCATGAGTTGCCAGCCATCATACCAAATGATGATCACAACCACAACTACAGGCATCTAGTACCCACCAATGGATGGCATCAGGTGTAGATGGCTATGGTTATGTCCTCAGCAGGGTGGCTGTGGACATAAACCCATTAGGTAAGATAATAGGTGCAGTCAGCTATGGCAATACCCCCATTAGGTATGATACATGGTAGAATAACAGTAGAAAATCCAGAAATTGGCAAATTACTCTCTATTCAAACAGTCCAAGTAAATTCCAAAAAAGAAAGAGAGTATACCATGGCTGGAGTGATACAAGTTAGCACTGGCTGTGGTAATACTCTCCATTAGATATGGTATTGTGCTGGATGGGGATGGTAATGGTAACCCAGGTGAAGGTGTCTATATTAATACCCCATTATGTAATGCACAAAATGTGAATTACTGTGGTAGTACCTGTGACAATGTGAGGTAGTGCCAGCTATGCCAGAGAGAGTAGAACAGTGCATGTGTAACACATAACAGCATAGCTAGCTGGATTTTTGTAAATAATTTAATGTCATTTGTATATCATACTGATTTGTACAGATGCTTGTGTTAAAATGTGTCAACAGTGGGTCCTGCTGGACAGAAAAGAAATATACATTTATATCAGACTGTACTGTTGTAACAGAAGGAATGTATATATGTTAACATAGGATGCTGGAAGGGATGGTGTTAAGTTCAGCTCAGCTTACCTTAATTAAAACAGCCAGAAATTAAATGACTTGTTAAAGGCCATAAAGATTTTATCTCACAGGCCTGAATGCAGCCAGATATGCAATGTCTGGGAAAGGCCCCAACTCTTATTATCCTTAGTGGCGAACTAATTGCTACCCTTGGGTGTCAGAGAATGACTGGTTAGTCTCTACAGAGGGTATGAAAGTATTGGAATTGTTTTACAGTCTCCAGAAGCATTAACAGAGTTCTAGGTGTGCATTGTGACACACGTGTGCTAGACCCTGGTTCAGCTTCTAGTCAGGGGGGTAGTGTGGGAACCACAGAGTCAGGTGACCAGATGTGATATCATTCTATAGCCAGCACTGAAACTGTATTTAGATATTAGTGAGAGATGTGATACTGACACACAGCACTCTGTTATTGGAACTGAGAACAAAGACATTCATCCATTTCATCTTGCCTTGCTCTAGCAAGTAAGTAGTGAACAGTAATTCTTCAACTAGTTAGAAAATATAATGAGATCAGTTAAATACTGTTGTTCTATATCTGTCTGAGTCTTTCCATCAGTGTTATTTTTTTATATTTCCTGTGAATTTAAATTCTAGTATTTATTGTAAATAGATATTCAGTAATGTAAGAGTGTTCAATCTCGCTGTTTGTTCTTACACACGGGTTCGGAGCTGATCCTCGGCTCCGAATCGGCCGAATTGCAAAGCTCTGAATCTCAGAGAAGCTCGAGACCAGCCCATATCCCACAATCCTCCCTGCCATTACTCAGATCTAGTTTGCCGCTGCAACAGATCGGATCGAGGAGAGCTCGGACCAGATAGAAACTTAAGTTGTTAATTTTTTCAGATAAGAATTCTAATTTTTTCTTGCTGATACTTCCTTATAGTTAGTAGTTATTGTAGAAGTGCTGTGTGTGTGTGATATATATATATATATATATATATATATATATATATATATATATAAAACCATTTTTCTTCTTCAGGCACCCTTGTGGCCTAACCCTTTTTCTTGGGTGTGGTTTTTTTGTGAGTGTTTTCTGTATATTTCCTGTTTTATATACATATATTGCTATAGGATTAGTATTTTTTTCTATTATCATAGTTATTGTCATTATTACTGTACTATGTCAGAAAAAGCCAAATCTGGCTTTAAAAGATGTCAGTGTGGGCAGAAAATGTCCATTACTGACAATCATGCTTCCTGTGTCTACTGTCTTGGCCCTCTCCATCTCCAAGAGGATTGCTCTATTTGCCATTCCTTTAGCGGGAGGGTCATGACAGATAGACGCAGGAAGCTTATTGACAGAGGATTGTTGAAGCTGGCCTTTCAAGAGGCTTTGGACAAGTCGGATCAGGCTTCTAAATCCTCGAAGGGGTCGAAGATGTCGGAGCCCATGTCATCGGCTCCGAGTTCATCTTCTCGGGTTCGTTCACCGGTTCCACAGATCTCGGGGCCGAGCGTCGAACATTTATCTTTTCCTGAGCCCCAGATCTTGGAACCGGTGTCGGAACTGCCACCACCGTCCATTCTTTGGTCGGTGCCATCTTCGGCTCTTTCGACCCGTTCTTCCAGACCCTTGTCTGACACAGATGTGGATCGCGTCATGCAGAAACTCATGGAGAATACGGCCCTTTCCAAGTTAATTTCAGTTTCCTCCCAGTTGGTGTCGAAACTAGAAGGCCACCCCATATCTCCAACGGGTCCTCCTTCGAGACACATCCAGATCTCGGAGCCGGGAGAAGATGACCTGATGATAGTGGAGCCCTCGGTGCTGAAACCGTCCATTGAACGATCGACACCTTTGACTTCAACTCCTTCGGAACCGTTAGGGGAGTCGCGGAGCCGGCGGTCTTTGCTCGGTTCCGGGACCGAGAGTCGTACCGACTTGGTGCCAACTCTCCCTCTCGGGGCCTCGGCACAGACTGGTTCGGCTCCGTCCTTGGGGTCGGAGCCCACGGCACCTGGTTCTGGGATGCTTCTGTGTTCTTCAGAACCGGGGGAGCACTCGGCCAGGGGTTCGGAGGCCTTTGACCTTATGAGGAAGGTATTGTCTGCACAGACAACCACATCATCAGGGGAATCTTCTCCTTCCCCAAAAGGGCTGCTTTCTGTTTCTGCTCCCACGATCCATCCCAAGCGTCGAGCCCAATTGCCTCAGCCACCCACAGAGGGTTCCCCCTGTTCTTGGAGGCCTCACCAGAAGCCCCCTCTGATGAGGTCCCAAGGAAACGATTGTGAAAGAGGAGACACATAGATTCCCCACAGGAATCTCTAACATCTGACACCGACTTGGATGAGGCAGAGGGGTCCCCCAAATCACCCTCGGAGGATGTGTCATTTGCAGACATCCTGGAGATCTTGAAACAGAGGGGTGATTGGCAGTCCCTAGCCCCCTCTGAGGACGAGTCAGTGCTGCTGAAGGCTTTTGAGACTCAACCTTCTACCTCCTGGGTGACCCCGCCCTTCGATGAATTAATGGATTTGATTGCTCGAAGGGCATGGGAGACACCTGACACAGTGAAACCAGTACCTAGGAAACCAAACAAGTTCATCACTGCCCCCAAGATAAATCTTATCTCACCAAGGGAGTCCCTGTCGATGCTATGGTGGTGGCGGCAGCCACAAAAAAGGAGATGTCTGAGTCTTCCTCATCTGTTCATCCTCCTAATAAGGATTCTAGGACTATGGACAGATATGGGAAGTGCATTTTTAGTTCAGCGACTTTTTCCATGTGTTCGCTAAACTACCTGACCCATTTCACACGTTTGCAGAGGGATCTCATCAAGGAGCTGACAGATACCCTCCAGGGTAACACAGATGTTGCTGTTTCAGAAAAGGTAACAGCACAACTTAACACCCTCACCTCCATAGTAAACTCATCCATGAGGCTCATCTCGTATGCAGCCGAGGGATCAAATAGAGCTGCAGCTTCAGCGATTGCTCTTCAAAGACAATCATGGATGCAGCTGTGCTCCTTTGCGGAAGCCTTCAAGTCTTCCTTTGCCAATGCACCTTTTGATGGTGCCACACTTTTCAGGCCCAAGGTTAAGGAGACTTTCACTCGGTGTGAGCAAGAGGGAAAGACCCTGTCTGCTGTCGGGGTCCATTTTTCCACTCCTACTAGACCGTACCCCAAAGGGCAATGAGGTGGAAAAATGTGGTTCCATAAGAATCAGGGATCTTTCCAGACCACACAGAGTGATACCCCCTCCAGAGGCAGAGGAGGGGGTAGAAATGGAAGACGCCGCCCCGGTGGCAGAGGGGGTCCGCATAACCAAGGCGACAGGGATTCCGTCCCTGGGAAGCCTTTCCAGCACTCCTGAACTGAGGCCCGGCTGTCCTGCTCTGGAGGCAGTCGGGGGTCGCTTAGCTTTATACCCACTGGCCTGGCTAAACATTACTTCAGATTCTTGGGTAAAAAGCATTATAACCAGAGGATACAAAATCCCCTTCATTTCAACACCACCTCTACAAAGAAAATTTCCAGACGTGCCACCCCTTCTGCGAAAGCTAGCAGCTGTAGAAATTTCAAAGCTGCTCGAAAACAGAGTCATCCAACCAGTCCCGGCAGACCAAAGACAATTCAGAACTTACTCAAGGTTCTTTTTAGTTCCATAAAAGACAGGGGACTGGAGACCAATCTTAGATCTCAGCCATCTCAACAACTTCGTGAAGAAGAAAAAGTTCCGGATGGTCACGCTTCAATCGATCCTTCCATTCTTACAGAAGGACGATTGGATGTGCTCTATAGATCTCAAAGACGCATACTACCACATCAAAATGGCCAGACCGTCCAGAGATCACCTGCACTTCCGGCTGGGGGCCAGTCACTTTCAGTTTCGAGCTCTTCCCTTTGGACTCACCTCAGCCCCCAGGGTATTCACCAAATGCATGGCAGTAGTTGCGGCTCACTTGAGATGACAAGGATTCCGGGTGTTTCCCTATCTGGACGACTGGCTCCTCACCGCCACCACCGAGTGTCGACTATTGCAAGCCAGAGACTATACAATCGGCCTTTGTTCCCACTTAGGGATATCCATAAACTTCGAAAAGTCTTGCTTATCGCCCTCACAGTGTATTTCCTTCATCGGAGCAGATCTAAATACACGATCGACACTACTGAAACTCCCCCCATTAAGAGCTTCAACGCTCAAACAGCAGGTCCTACTTCTTCTAGTCAGCAAGAAAGCCCCAACCAAACTGGTGTTAAAAGTGTTGGGACTGATGGCAGCCACACTAATTGCAGTCCCTATGGGAAGGTTACACATGAGGATTCTTCAATGGCTGCTCTTTGCGCAGTGGTCGTTCCAACAACTACCCCTAACGCACGAGATCAGGATAACAGAATCTTGCAGATGGAACCTCTCATGGTGGGTGCACGATCAGAACCTCACTGTGGGTCATCCGTTCGTTCTACCCATTCCAACAGCCACAATAACCACGGACGCTTCCCTAATAGGGTGGGGGGCCTTTTTCAGGGAAGAACAGTCCAAGGAGAATGGTCCAGCACAGAGTACACTCTACATATAAATGTTCTGGAGTTGAGGGTGGTGTTCCTGGCGTTGCAACACTTCCAAGCCCTCTTACCTCTAGGAACAGTAGCAGTTCAGACAGACAACATTTCTGTAGTCTGGTACATAAACAAGCAAGGGGGAACCAGGTCTTACCCGTTATGCAGAGAGGCCATGAGAATTTGGCAATGGGCAGAGTCCACGGGTCGCTTTCTGATAGCAACGCACATCCCGGGGTCATTCAACGTCATTGCGGACAGGTTGAGCAGAGCCATCCTGTTACCTCACGAGTGGTCCCTGAATTCACAGACGGCGGAAAAGATCTTCTGCAAATGGGGCCAGCCTTGCTGCGATCTGTTTGCTTCCCCATTGAATGCAAAATGCAGAAGCTACTTTGCCCTTCTACCCCCTCCGGGGGATGTCCCCAGGGACGCACTGATACACGATTGGCCCCCGGGTCTCCTATATGCATTCCCACTGACTCCATTGATTCCCAGATTTCTACAGAAAGCCAGTAGTCTGGAAAGGACTATAATACTCATAGCCCCATTCTGGCCTCGTCAAATATGGTTTCCCTTTCTTCGAGCTCATCAAATAGAGGAACTGTGGATTCTGGACCCAGTGCCAGATCTGCTGACACATTCGTCGGGAGTTCCTCACCCGTCTCTACAGTCCCTCAAACTAGCAGCTTGGCTGCTCCGCTTCCCTGCCTAGCCAGGTCTCATCTACTCCTTCCGGCAGTTCAACACATCCTAGTTGCTTCTCATAAAGCCTCTACTACTAAGCTCTATACGAGTAAGTGGAAACGCTTTGTATATTGGGCATCTAGTCAAAACTTAGATCCCTTGGTAGCTCCTCTACATAAAATTTTAGAATTCTTATCCATTCTTTTTCACGAAGGAGCTTCTACTTCCACTCTACGAGTACAGTTGGCGGCCATATCTAACTTCCATATTGGTGAGGGAGGTTCTCCCATTATGTCTCACAGGCTTTGTAAAGCTTTTTTGAAAGGAACCTTCCATCTTAGACCGCCTGTCAGAAAACCTTTCTTTCCATGGAGCCTGAATTTGCTGCTGTCGCAACTCATGTTGCCACCTTTTGAACCTGCTTTGTCATGCCTCCTAAAGTTCTTGTCATGGAAGACACTGTTTCTCGTCGCCGTGACCTCAGCTTGTAGAGTCTCAGAGCTGCAGGCATTATCGGTCAGACCACCTTACCTGATATTCCATCCAGACAGGGTTTCTTTGCGTACAAACCCATCTTTCCTTCCGAAAGTATGTTCAGTTACGAATATTAACCAGTCTATAGAACTCCCTACCTTTTTCAAAAACCATACTAACAAACTGGAGTATATGTTGCACAAGTTGGATGTTCACAGGCAGTTAAGATTTTATTTAGACAGGACCAAAGCTTTCAGAAAAACGGATCAACTCTTCGTCACTTTTGCAGACAATAAAAAGGGCATGGCAATTACTAAACGTACACTATCTAAATGGCTTGCTGACTGTATAACATTTGTATACTCTAAATCAAACCAATCCTTACCAAATGAACCTAAGGCCCATTCTACCAGATCCGTTTCCACTTCCTTAGCTCATGCAGCTCGCTTGCCTTTGGACACTATTTGTGCAGCAGCCATGTGGTCTAAACCACATACTTTCATCACTCATTATAGAGTGGACAAGATCTCCAAGGATAGGACATCATTTGGTTCCACTGTGCTTAGGAATGTTCTTCCATGAGTCACTCAGGGTCACGGAGCTAGGGATGCTACCCGTGTGTAAGAACAAAGGTGAGATGAACACTCTACATGGAACGTTATGGTAAGGACATAACTTCTTTTTTTTGTGTTTTCCATTTATTTATTATTAAATGTATGTATACCTTTCATTGTGTCTGGTCTTTAATAAAATATTTTAACCCTTGGGAGTAGTTGTATTTACTTGGTGACACCGTGGCTTCATGCTCCTGAAAGTCTTGCCATTGGCCAAACATTACCATTCGTAAAGTATTAATTTTGCTAAGAGTAATTGGATAGCATGGTAAGAGCCTTACAGTAGCTGGATGATGGCAGTAAATCTACCTTATAGTCTTGGCAGAGGATGCATAGCTGCTAAATCTGTGCTAGCCTTCCCCGTGTGTGTGTGTGTGTGTGTGTGTGTGTGTGTGTGTGTGTGTGTGTGTGTGTGTGTGTGTGTGTGTGTGTGTGTGTGTGTGTGTGTGTGTGTGTGTGTGTGTGTGTGAAAATCAAATCTCAAAGAGTGTGTGTGATAGCTATTTGGAACAGGGAACACAATCACTGGTTTCTGCATCGAGAGAAAGGTGGAGTCCTATTTGGGGCCTAGACAGAAAAATCCAGCCCCCGGATTGGAGTGTGCTCCCTATGTCCTCTTAAGAGAAATTGTGCTTGGTGCAGAGAGCTGCATCTGAAAATACTGTATCTTTCTTTGTTCTAAGTGAACATTCTCCAGTGGTGTCAGTGGTGATGATTGAGGTTCCTTGATTACTGATGTCACAGTGCCTCATTAGGTATGGCATCAGGTATGGTTGGTTTTGATAATACCCACATTCTAGCTTCATGGGTTAACTCCAGGCAGTTGATTCGATGAATTATTTGTAACCTAGCCAGTGTAATACCCACTACAATTTTACCCCCTTCTGTAAGGTATTGTGAGTCCAGCCAATGAAGAGTATTTCCAGTCTTCCATCCATTCATCCAGCTTGTGGTTAAAGCAGATTAGGGAGCTACTTTGTTTAATATGAATAGGAGGGAATCTATTCCAGAAGAGGGGGATTCTTTGGAAGGGATATCTAACCCACCAGCTGGTTTCATTAAAGTTACAATGTAGATTTAGTTCTCTTATAAGAGATTTCTGTTACATGTTTAATGAACAGGTAGGCCTTTCAGAACAGGCTCATTTGAGGCCTTTAATATAAGCAGCATTCACCTTGCCAAAATCTGTATGAGACTGAAAATAGATATAAGTTGTTCTGCCTTGGACATAGACTTGACATAGACATGATTTTAATTAACTAACTGAGATATGAATTTAAATGCTTTGTTCTCCATGACTCACCATTTGCCTGAAGAAGCCTACGTGGTGAAAGTTTGTAAAGTAGCAGCAGTAAGTCAATAAAGTTTCTTTGTTTTATGGAGTGCCGTGGTGTCAATTTTACATTTTGTCTTACATTTATTTTAAACTTAGTACAATCGACTTTATCTACAAGGTGGAACTTCTTTCGTTTTTATTTTTATTTTTGTTTCACACATGGACATGGCAACTCGAAATAATCCAATTCCTTCAACAAGCACTACCCAGCAATTGTATATGCCAGATATCTCATCAAATGCTGGATATTTCATCAATCCTACTTATGTAAGAAGCAGCAGCTGATGAAGGGAATACAATGCCAAACGGTCAAGAGTCTATTGAGAACTATTCAGCTATGCTTTTGAAACCAAAATACAATACTTTAAAAAGCTCCCCAATACAAAGAACAGCCAGTAATGTAAATCAGTGACAGTTCTTGCAATATCTGCAACTGTTGCTGGGATAAAGTTTAATCCTTTTGATAGTACAGATTCTTCATTATGCGTCATCTTGTGGGATGATAAATTAATCACCAGTTCCATCAAATTTTCACTGTCTGGCTGTGAGTTAACGGCCTCCAGTATGGCTGCTCCCATTGCCAAGACTTGCTTCTCCTTTGTGGTTTAGGATCCACCATAGATAGTGGATCCTCTAATAAAAAAGAGAGAGAAAGAAGAAAAATGAACTGGATCTAGGGCATACATAGAATGGGAATCCAAAAATGCCTGTTGTTTACGATCATTTCCTGTTCTTGCTGCAGTCAATTGCACTCTTCACTGCTAGCTTAGAGGTTATGGCATGTCTTCTAAAGGGAAGTTGTTGAAAGCTCATTAGTGGAACAATTCTCTCTTCTCTCATTCTGATTTGCTGAAGCCGTTGCAGAGGTTTTACTGTGTGAACTGCCTTTTCTAATGGGAGTTCTAACTGAAGCTGTAAAACTTGGTTTAGTCTGTGAATGTTTCTTGTTAAATTCTTGTTGATTGGTATCCTTGCCTCTGCTTGAGCTTAAGTTCCTAGTGTTGGTAGCACCTTCGTCACCACTTCTGTTAGACCAAATAAACACATTCACTTTGGCAAAATCATTCAAGTCTCTCACTAATTTTCTCTTTTTAGTCTCAATGAGTCTCTGTTCATATGCTACAATGCAATCTTGTACCTCATGTAGCATCTTAGTTTGTGCATTAAATTCAGTCATTTAGATTATTTCAACATACAGCATTTCAACATCAGTGTGCAGTTCTTGTTCTGTGGGATTGAAAAAGGCATTCATTAATTCCATGTAATGGAAAGAGCAGCTAAGGTTGATTAGTTCCCATCTTCTTAACAAATCAGGATACTTATCTCGAAATGTAGGCATTTTTAGTATCCTCAAGCTTCAAGGTACAATTTTATGCTCTAGGTAAGCTGAAAAACTCATTCTTTGCCACTGTAGACATAAATTTATAGTGGCAAACCAGATCTTTAAAGTGTTTTAATTTAACTTTAAATTGTTAGGTGGTTCATTATTTATCAGTTCATTATTTGTAGGTTGAGGACTGCGCATTTCTCTAGGTCAAGTAATGGATTGTTTGGAATATCCATAAATTCAACCAGATGAAAGGAATTCCAATTTGGTGCTGTACTGGTAGAGGGAATATCTCCGGGCTGGTTCATGTCTATGACTGGCTGTAAAAAAATCCAAAGTACCCAATGCAAAGAACAGCCAGTAATGTAAGCAAATCCAGTGTACTTCAATCCAAAAAACTAAAACCATTACAAAGTCACTGGAACAATGAACCACTTAATAAAAAAGTTTTATTCAAACTTAAAACTGCTATTAAAACTTTCATCTCATAAGGCTTCCTCAGGCAAAGTAAAACAAACAGCACAAGCAACCCATTTAAATAGTATCTCAGTCACATGATAGCGTCTTCAATTAGAATTGTTTATGCAACTCTTTCACCATAGGTTTTAAAGAGACACTGCCATTTAAAGCTGGTAAAATGTGAACCCTAAGGCGCAAAATCCAATTCAACTCCTCAGCCTCTGTCCTATCTTTAATATTTCCTCCATGAATTGTGTCATTTACTACCTTAAGAATAGAAAATTTAAAAGTATGATTTACTCCTTTCTCTTTTGTATGTTTATATAAAGCATTAGTTAACACTTCTCTTCTTATTTCAGAGAGATGGTTGGAAATGCACTCTTTAAATTTCTGATTTGTTTTTCCTACATATTTCACAATTACCATATGCAGTTAGTTTAACTTTCTTTCCTGTCTCTGGATGTGTAAAGACCTTATTCACATCTAGAAAACTGCAAAAACTATACCTGCCACATTTAGATGTACCTCTTCTTTTTGAGTGTATATATTAATTTACTCGCATTTGTTCTTTATAACACATTTGTTTTAGATTGTGGCTTTTCTTATATCCAAAATTTGGTTTTAATGTATAAACTGAGATGCTACACGAGGTACAATATCGCATTGTAGCATATGAACAGAGACTCACTGAGACTAAAAAGAGAAAATTAGTGAGAGACTTGAATGACTTTGCCAAAGGGAATGTGTTTATTTGGTCTAACAGAAGTGGTGATGATGGTGCTACCGACACTCGGAACTTAAACTCAAGCAGAGGCAAGTATACAAATCAACAACAATTTAAGAAGAAACATTCACAGATTAAACCAAGTTTTACAGCTTCAGTTAGAACTCCCATTAGAAAAGGCACTCCACACAGTAAAACCCCTGCAGCAGCTTCAGCCAATCGGAATGAGAGAAATGAAAATTGTTCCACTAATGAGCCTTCGACAACTTCCCTTCAGAAGCATGACATACCCTCTAAGCTAGCAGTGAACAGTGGGACTATAATGGAATTGACCGTAGCAAGAACAGAAAATGATTATGAACAACAACAGGTGTTTTTGGATTTCCATTCTATGCATGCCCTAGATCCAGTTCATTTTTTTTCTGTTTCTTTTTTATTAGAGGATCCACTACCTATGGCAGATCCAAAACCACAAAGGAGAAGGAAGTCTGAGCAATGGGAGCAGCCATACAGGAGGCCGTTAACTCGCAGCCAGACAGTGAAAATATGATGGAACTGTTGATCAATTTATCATCCCATAAGCTGACGCATGATAAAAAATCTGTACTGTCAAAAGGATTAAATTTTATCCGAGCAGCATGGCAGTTTTTGCAAGAACTGTCATGAAGTTTAAATACTTTGTACGGACATTAAATCTGAAGGTACCGTACAATGATCCAGATAATGTGAATACCAGCAATTTATCACATAGATGTAAAAGATCATGCCTGTTGATACCGCATAACCATAATGTTTTACAGGGATTTGAAAGAGTAGTGGAGAAAGAGATTTATGATTTATACAATAATTGTAAAATTGAAAAAATTTATAACACAACTATAGGTGAGCAATTAGCTATTGCTACTCTGGAAAATAATGACAAAATAGTGGTAAAGAATGCTGATAAAGGTGGGGGAGTTGTTTTAGACTCTTCATTTTATTTTGAATCAATGGTAAATATGCTAACATGTACAGATTATGAGAAAATTACTAGGAATGAATGTATTAAGATTACTGATAGAGTCCTTAGCAACATGAATGAGTTATATACACAAGGTAAAATGAATAAGGATCTATTGTAGTATTTGATAGTTGAGACACCCACCATTCCCTTTATTTATGGTTTGCCAACATGAATGAGTTATATACACAAGGTAAAATGAATAAGGACCTATTGTAGTATTTGATAGTTGAGACACCCACCATTCCCTTTATTTACGGTTTGCCAAAAATATACAAGTCCATGATTAACCCCCCAGTTAGACTGATTGTTGCAGCAAGAGGATGGGTAACTGAGCCCTTTTCTAAAACAGGCACAACTATAAAGGACACAAAGGATTTCTTGCAGCAGTGAATATTTCGTCTAGTAATATGAATGTCAACAAGGTTTTACTTGCCACCTTAGATGTGGAGTCGTTATTTACAGTGATACAGAATGACATAGGTGTGGCTTTTGTAAGAGAGTATCTTTTATAGTACATTGAATATTTACAGCAGTATATAAATATTTATGCAAGCTATTGGAAGTGGTTTTAACAAATAATGTGTTTTTATTTCAAAAACAGTTGTATATACAAAGAAAGGGGGTAGCAATGGGAACACCTGTTGCTAATAGCTAGGCAAACATAGTAATGCATATTTGGGAGCAAAAGTTTGTGCTATCTACAGAAAATAGTCTGACAAGGAGTGTTGCATTTTACCATAGGTTTGTAGATGAATTGTTTTTCATTTGGAAAGGGGATGAAGTTAGTTTTAATGAGTTTTATGATTACCTTTCCACTACTGGTTCATTTTTAAAATTTAAGAAAACAACATCAACACAGAGCATAGATTTTTTTAGATTTAACTATTTTTAAAGACAAGCACTCAGCTTTATAGAATACCTGCAAAAAGGAATGCATACTTACATCGAAATAGTATGCATCCACAATTTATGTTTGAAAATATAGTGAAGAATCAACTTCTAAGAGTAGTGAAACTGAATACAGATTATGGTAAACTGGGCATACAGTTAAACAATATTGTTTCAGATTTTGTGAAGAGAGGTTATGATAAGAAAAGTGACTAATATCAGTGATGAGGTTATGAAACGTAGGGCAACCACTGCCAAACTGACTTTTTCTAGGAAAACAGGACAGAAAGCAGTTACCAAGAATAAACACAACAGAATTAGATGGTAGCTGACTTATAATAAGAACACTAGAAGTATAAAACAATTAATTACCAAATACTGAAACATCTTACATGACATACCTGAGCCGAGTGCTATATTCACTGAAAAAACAAATTTTGGGTATAAGAAAAGCCACAATCTAAAACAAATGTTGTGTTACAAAGGACAAACATGAGTGAATGAATATATTCACTCAAAAGGAAGAGGTATATCTAAATGTGGCAGGTGTTGTTTTTGCAGTTTTATAGATATGAACAAGGTCTTTACACATCCTGTGACAGGAAACAAAGTTAAACTAGCTGCATATGGTAACTATGAAACACGTAATTTAGTCTATTTAGATGCATGTAAGGTATGTCAAGCATACCATGTAGGAAAAATAAATCAGAAGTTTAAAGAGTGCATTTCCAACCATCTGTCTGAAATAAGGAGAGAAGGGTTAACTAACGCTTTATATAAACATATGAAAGAGAAAGGAATAAATTATACCTTTACATTTTCTATTCTTAAGGTAGTAAATGACAGAATTCATGGAGGAAATATTGAACATAGGACAGATCTAGAGGAGTTGAATTGGATTTTGTGCCTTAGGGCTCACATTTTACCAGGTTTAAATGGCAGTGTGTCTCTTTAAAACTTATGCTGAAAAAGTTGCATAAACAATTCTAATTGAAGACACTATCATGTGACTGAGATACTATTTAAATGGGTTGCTTGTGCTGTTTGTTTTACTTTGCCTGAGGAAGCCTTATGAGGTGACAGTTTTTATTAGGTTCATAGATTAGTACTAGGCTAACTGCCCTTGCGAGCCATTTTAAGCTTAGCCAATTATCCCTTGGGAGATTCAAACCCTGCATCTTATGTTTGTAAGGCAAACACCTTAACCATTAAGCCACCTCATTAGAAGTTTTAAGTATGAATAAAGCTTTTTTTATTGAGTGGTTCATGGTTCTGTTGACTTTGTATTGGTTTTATTTTAAAAAGCTCCAATGGCAGTGGCTTTCATTTGAGGTATATCTTAACTATAAACTAATATCAAGGGGTTTACATATCCTAAAAATGCCTAGCTACAGGGATACATATCCAATATTGTTACAGAAATGGCAAAGTATTAATTTAAATTGCTTAACTCAATACATGCTGTTAATGAACCAATGTTTTAACCGACTGAGTCACAACTTAAAACGGAGCTAATACAAGACTATAATGAACTCAAAATGTAACAATTACATGGCTTTATTAGCTCAAACTGTGGAGAATATAACTGCTTTTGAAAAACATTTGATAGAAACTAAAATGTGTAAAATAACTAGAAATTTTCATGACTTCAGATCAGACCACATGTTTACATGGTCCAATCAACATGTATTACCTCTGAACCATGCTGGTGTAATGAGAAGCCAACATAAATATATTTCAAATGCTTCACAACACTCTCAATCATCTGATAAGTCAATGAAACAGCATGCACCTCCTTGTTCAAACCAGCCTGTTCCCGAGGAAGTACAACACATAAACATTCAAACAATTCAGAATACCATTCAACAGGGTGGAATCACCAGTACTTCTACCATAGTGCAAACTACAGAACTAATGATTGGACAGACAAGAGAACAAATTCTGATGGATGCAAATATTATCTGCATTGGATCATTTAGAGGAGCCACTACAAATGAATCAACCATACCCCTTACCGACAGAGAAACATATTCTTTCCAACAATCAAGGCCGCAGCCAAGACACATGGAACAGAGAATGCAGACCTGGAGCCAAACGATAAGTTAAGTGACATTGTTTTTTAAATTATCGAAATACAAACTAAATGATGATGAAATTGCATTACTTAACAAGGGGCTTACTTTTATTCCAGCCCATTTTAATGATATTTCAGACATGATTACAAATTTTAGATTATTTACTAGGATATTAACTTAAAGCAATTATTTAGTCTTAATAATGCAGAAGAGAATAATATACTTAAAAGAAGCAGTATTTTTATATCAATAAATAATCATATTATAGCAGCTTTTGAGCAAGCAGTAGAAAAGGATATTTATCAATTGTTTGACCATCAGAAATGTAATTTTTATAATCTTACAATTGAGCAATGTGCGGCAATACAAACACTTTCTGTCAATACAGAAATCGTCATCAAACCAGCAGACAAAGGTGGAGGTGTTGTGATACTTGATAGACAATTCTATGATTCAAAAATGTATGATATCTTGAATCTGAATGAATATTTAGCCATTGACAAGAATGAAGGTAACAGCATTATTAGGCAGATTAATGGCATGGTTTATAATTTGCATCTTAACGAAGAATTACCACTTGATGCCTTATCATTTTTTCACGTATCTACTCCAATCATACCTACAATATATGGTATACCAAAAATTCATAAGTCACTAACAGATCCTCCTCTAAGGCCTATAGTTTCATCTAGAGGATGGATTACAGACCCCATTTCCTATTATCTTGAAAACAAGTTTAAACATGCTCTTGCTCTCTCAACTACTATCCTTAAGGACACTTCAGAATTTTTAGAGCATTTGTAATTATGGACAAAAACAAATGATATGATTGATTGTTACTTCATCAGCCTGGACATTGATGCCCTATTTACCTGTATAATGAAATAGGGATAGAACACTTACGTGAATTTATGAAGTCTAAAGCACTATATTCTGCAACTGAAACAAATGCCATATGTGTACTTACTGAGTTAGTTCTTGCTAATAATGTGTTTTTGTTCCATGAAAATATTCATAAGCATTGCAAAGGTGTTTCCATGGGAACTCCCGTGGCTAATAGTTATGCCAGTTTAGATATGAGCAAGTGGGAGCTGGATTGCATTTTATCAGAAAAAATGTATCTGATATTGTTAATCTTCATTCATTCCTTACTGATGGGCTATCTGTTCCATCCTTGGAACCGAGCCAGCCAAAATCAAACTCGCATCAGCCAAAACTCTTGAGCCAAGGTCCTACCGAGAATGCTCTGCTCCCTGTTACCTCAGATCTCGTTTGCCGCATTGCTGTACAGCTGTGTCAAGCCACTCTCTCAGCTAAGTGTCTAATTTTTTAAAAGTTTATATATTGTTATAACTCTACATTTTTCTCAAAAGTTTATTTTAATATTCTCCTACCCTATCACACACTTTAAACTCTCTCCCTTTAGTCTTTTCCCTTATTACCCTCTTTTCTTACCTTATCTGCGGTGATGCAGCGGTAGCATTGTTGCCTCACAGCAAGAGGTTCTCCCGTTCGATTCTCGGCTGGAGTGCGAGGACTGCCTTCTGTGTGGAGTCTGCATGTCCTCCCCGTGGTTGGGTGAGCGTTCAAAAGACATGCATAAATGGGCGTGCCTTCATTGAAGGTTGAACATCGAGCTGGCACCTCAGCGTTTGTGAAAGTCTACTGCCAATCATTTGCGGACTGGAGTTCCGCTATGGCGACCCCTAACTGGGAAAAGCCTAAAGACAAACAACAACAACTCTCTTTTCTTAACTTGCGGTAATTCTCCTTTACCATTGTTGGTAATTCTTCTTTTTTCTCTTTTTACCCTTTTGTTGGGTAGCCCTTATTCTTCCTTTTGGTACCATGCTTCTTCTTCACACCAGTTATGTTGGATAAGAAAAGTAGCATTGGTTTCAAGCAGTGCAAGGATTGTGGCCATAAATCACTGCTTTCCAATGGCCACAACTTATGTGTCTACTGTCTTAATGTCTCCCACTTGACTGTGGATCCTCTGTGTGGGATTTGTAAAAATTTCTCTACCAGGACTTTCAATGAGAGGAAGAATAAGTTAATTCTGAAAGGTCTCCTCAAGTCTCCTTTCTCTGAGGCTATTTCTGGGTCGGAGGGCTCACCCCCTCCTGGTAAACCTCGCAAGAGGTGTTCTTCCTCTTCTTCATCAAAGTCGTTACCTTCTTCTCCTTGTGGAGATCGTAGGGAGTCGACTCACAAGAAGGTGAAATTAATTACTACTCCAGCACTGCTTCCTGTGACCCGGTCGGCTCCAGGCCCAAATGAGTCTGACTGCAGCCATGTCTCCTTTATCGATACCAGCACCGGAGTTCCCGGTGCAGACAACTACAGTTCCGACAATTCTATCGCAACCCCTAACGGCACCATCAATACAGGGTCAGTCACCTTCGGCACCGTTGGTACAGTCACCTTTGGCTCCAAGTATAACTCTTCTGTACTCTACGGTGCAGACATTTCCAACACCAACATGTGCTTCAGTGCAGTCCTTTTTGGCACCATCCTTATTGCCGGTGTAGACATTTTCCACTACGGCACCGTACCCTTCGGGGCAGACCTTTGCCTTTATGGTGCAGGCACCTTCAACTACTACGGCGCTGACATCTTCGGTGCAGACTTGTTTCACACCATTTTCTTCACTGCAGACTTCCTTGGCTCCAAGCTCTGCACCTATTGAATTAGCAATGACCAAATATTCCCCTTCATTGGATCCTTTTGCTAGCAGTCAGTATAGTCCTTTCTTAGAAAGGCCAGAATCGCCATCAGCTTTCTCCATGAGGTCAACCAAGAGTCTTTCTGAACAGGATGTGTTGTGGCTTGTTGACCAGTTGCTTGTGGCCAGAGGTCTCTCTCAACCATCGAAGTCCACGTTCCCTCATTCAGGTGAATGTATATCTCCTCAGACCCCAATGTATACTCCTCCTTCAACTTCCACTCAAGTCTCAAAGCCTATTACTCTGACAGCAGCTTCCCTCCCTGCGGCTCCAATAGTGGATCTCACTTTGGAACCAGAGTCGTCCTTGTGGACTTCAGTGCACTGGGCATCGGGCTCTTCTCAGGCCAGTGGCTGTGCCATTGGGGAAGGCATTCCTAGCTCCACGCCAATTTTTTCTATGACACCTTCCAGGGATGCTCTCTCTCTTATGGTCCACAGTCCTCTTGAGACTCCTGGTCTGGGGGTGGGCTCATTGGGGTGGGGTGTAACCCCACTTCTGAGGTTGTCGTGCGCAGTTCTGGGGTCCCATCCCTCCTTGGGCAGGCCAGCCTTCCAGGCCATGGAGAGGGTGCTTGCCTCATCTGGCAAAGCTCATTTTTTGGAGTCCTCTCCCCCGTCTGTGCCACAACTGCCACAAGCTTCAACTGCCAGACATTGGGCACAAGAGCCTCAGGTTTCTCCTCCTCAGGAAATCCCCTCTTTGTATTCTTCCCCAGAAATTCCCACTGAGGAAGTACCCCACAAAGCATCATGTAAGAGGAAGCACATGGACTCCACTGAGGAGTCATTGACTGAAGATATGGATTTTGATGATGAAGGGTCCCCACGGTCACCCACTGATGAGGTGTCATTTGATGACATACTCGAGATCCTTAGACAGAGGGGTGACTAGAAGCCCTCTAATCCTTCCTCTGAGGAATTCATATTCCTGCAGGCTTTTCATGCCCGGCCCCTTACCTCCTGGGTCACCCCGCCTGCCAATGAGCTCATCCAGCTCATTGTGCAGCATGCATGGAAGGCTCCTGACACCATGGAAGTGATACCTAAGAGACCAGATAAAATATTATCGCCCCCAGCTGAGCACCCCCATTGGTCATAAGGTCTTCCAGTAGATGCTATGGTGATGGCAGCTGCTACTAAGAAGGATTTGGCAGAAGAGAGCCAAACTGTCCATCTGCCCAACAAGGAGTCCCGGGCGATTGACAGATTAGGGAAGCATGTGTTTGCTTCATCGACCTTCACCATAAGGTCTTTGAAATATTTAGCACATTTTACCAGGCTTCAGCGAGATCTTATCAACCACCTCTCTGAAATCTTGGTAGGAGCTGGTTCTGATGAAGTCCGTGATAATGTAGCTTTTCAGATAGCCACCCTGGAGTCCATTTCAAACTCTTCCATGTTTCTTATTTCTCACACAATGGAAGGGGTGGCTAGAGCTTCAGGTGCAGGTATAGTCACCAGACAACATGCTTTGATGCGCTTTTGTGACTATGCAGACTCCTTTAAGGCTTTCTTCATGAATGCACCCATAGAGTCCACTTCTTTGTTTGGCCCTAAAGTCAAGGATACGCTGGCAAGGTGCGAACAAGATGGCAAGACCCTGTCTGCCGTTGGTGTCAGACACTCCACTCATCAGCGATTCTACTGCAGAAATCAGAGGAGCGGAAAGATCTGGCACAAGAAATCATAGGATCCTTTCCGAGATGCACGTACCAAGTTTTCCCCTAGAGGCAGTGGAGGAAACTCCAATCGAAGATGCCCCTTTCAAGGGAGGGGAGGTCCACAAAACTGGGGTTCCAGAGATTATTTCTCTGATCAACCCTATCAGCACTCCTGAAGCGTTGCCTGAATGCTCACCCCTGGGAACAGTTTGGGGTGATTTCTCCTTGTACCTCACTGCCTGGCAAAAGATAACTGACTCTTGGGTACAACAGATTATATCCAGAGGCTATCACATCCCTTTCCATCTTTGCCCAGTCTCATTAAGAGTATTACTTGATGCTCCACCCAGTCAAAGGGAAACAGCACCACATGAAATCCAAAAACTGCTACAAAAAAGAGCCATCCAGACGGTCCCCCCCAAACCAGATGGGATCAGTTTTTTACTCAAGGTTCTTTTTAGTGCCAAAAAAGACTGGGGACTGGAGATCAATTCTGGATCTCAGTACACTAAACAAATTTGTAAAAACAGAGAAATTCTGGATGGTCACGGTTCAGTCTATCCTTCCTCTTCTGGAAGAAGACAATTGGATGTGCTCTGTAGATCTTCAAGATGCGTATTACCACATAAAAATGGACAAACACTCAAGAAGATACCTCTGCTTCTGTATAGCAGCCAGTCACTACCAGTTTCGAGCCGTGCCCTTCGGTCTCTCTACAGCCCCCAGAGTGTTCACAAAATGCATGGCAGTGGTTATTGCTCACTTGTGACTTCAAGGATTCCAGGTGTTTCCATATCTAGACAACTGGCTCCTCACTGCCCCCACCAAGCATCTACTGGAAGAAGCCCTGCAGTATACTCTCTTAACAGCTCAAAGCCTGGGAATCACTATAAACCGGGATAAATCCACCACAACCCCAACTCAGTCTTTGGAATTTATAGGGCTACTGTTGGACATGAAAAATTGCACAGCATCCTTTCTAGAACACAGACTTCAGAGAATAATTCAAGTTCAACTGCAGCTCTGTCACCACAAATCCCCAGCTCAATCTATACTCCAGCTATTGGGGTCAATGGCAACCTCGATTACCATTGTTCCTCTAGCCAGATTCCACTTGAGGCTCCTTCAGTGACTACTTCCCACTCAGTGGTACCCTCTACAATATCCTTTGTCTTTTTAGATAAGTGTAACTCTGAGATGCAAGCAATATTTCTTCTGGTGGACATCTCAAAATCCCCAACAATGGTCTTGCCCTTTCAACCCCCATCAACCGATAGTCACGGTGACCACAGATTCCTCCCTGATGGGGTGGGGGGCTATGTCAGGGAAACTCAGTCCAAGGCACCTGGTCAGAGACAGAGGCCCTTTTGCATATCAATGTCCTGGCACTGAGGGTGGTGCTTCTAGCATTGCAAGCATTTCACTCCATTCTTCTGTCAGGAGCTATTGCGATCCAATCAGACAACATGTCAGTGGTCTGGTACATCAACAAACAAGGGGGTACCAGATCTTACCCGTTATGCCAAGAGGCCTTGAGAACATGGCAATGGGCGATAGCTTACAACAGCTTTCTGATTGTAATGCACATTCCCAGGAGCTCCAACGTGATAGTGGACAAATTGAGCAGGTGCATTCTACAGCCTCATGAGTGGTCCCTCAATCCTCTGATAGTAGCAAAAATCTTCAACCGCTGGGGCCAGACTTGCTGCAACCTATTTGCCTCCTCAACCAACTACAAGTGCAGCAACTACTTTGCCCTGATCCCCCTTAGGGACAGTCACCAAGGGGTGCTCTAGTCCATGCATGGCCCTTGGGTCTTCTTTATGCTTATCCTACTCTCGCCCTCATCTCCCAATTTCTAAAGAAAGCACAACAGTTGAAGAGCAAAGTGATCCTCATTGCTCCATATTGGCCTCAACAAGTCTGGTTTCCCCTTCCTCTGGCCTCACCTGCTAGATCAACCATGGATCCTCAATCCATTCCCCAACATTGAACTCCCATCAACAGTGTCTGATTCACCCCAATCTAACAACCCTGAAACTGACAGCTTGGTTTCTCCACTTCCAGTGATTGCCAGGCATGAAAACCTTTCATCCCCTGTGCGCAATATTCTTATTGTATCTCATAAGTCATCCACCAGACTAATCTGTCTTAACAAATGGAAAAGGTTCACTCTATGGGCAGCAAATAAACAATTAGACCCCTTGTCAGCACCAGTCTCGGTGGTATTGGATTACTTATCACATTTATTTCCATTCTGGGGTGTCTGTCTTTACTATCCATGTATATTTAGCTGTCATCTCAATTTTTCATATTGGTTTTCAAGATTCTTCACTTATGTCACACAGAATCTGTAAGACTTTCTTGAAAGGGGTTATCCACCTAAAACCTCCCTTTAGAGAACCCATACAACCTTGGGATTTGGCTTTGGTTCTGCAAGCTCTAACAGCTCTCACCTTTGAACCTGCATCTTCATGTGATGTAAAATATCTCTCTGGGAAAACTTTGTTTTTGATTGCAATCACATTGGCCAGGCAATTGTCAGAACTCCAGGCTGTATGCATCAAACCTCTCTATCTTATCTTCCATAAGGATAGGGTATCACTGAGAACTAATTCTACCTATTTACCAAAAATGGTGTCAGAGAGATCTATCAATCAGTCTATTGACCTTCCAGTGTTCTTTCCTAACCGTTCTAACAAGGGAGAGTATTGCCTGCACTCTTTGGATGTTCATAGGCAATTACGATTTTCTTTGGACAGAACAAAATCTACCCGTAAGTCAGACCAGCTGTTTCTGGCTTTTTCTGGACCTAGATGGTGTCATCCTGTATCAAAAGTTACATTGGCTTCATGGTTGAGAAATTATATAACCTTTATCTACAACAAAAACAATCTCGAGATTCCAAGATGGCTGCCGACTAGTCTAGTCCTTACTCTCTGAGCTCCTCACAGCTATTTAACTTTTGTTTTTTTTTACAACTATACATCAACCTTTTTCCTCAAATTTTTATACTAAAAGATTTTATAAATCTTTTTCTACGCATTTGGATTATTTTTTCTTCTGGAATTATTATCCTGGGATTTATTTTACCTCAGAACATTCTTGGTCTCTCTGCTGCTGGGACTCCTACTGCTCCAGTCTGTTCCTGGTTCCTGGTATCCTGTTAACTGCATTCCATTTCTGGGCATGGCTACAAAATCTGACTCCATGGAGACTCAGCCTACAAAGGCCAAATATACTTCAATGCTCTCTCCTGAAAAGATTCAGGTTCAAAAGACTGAAATCATCTAGACAACCTACAGAAACTATTAATGTAAGTAATAAAGATTTAAATGGCTCAAATTTCCTTTTAGAAGAACTAAAAATAGCATTAAAACCAATCCAAAGTGCTATACAAAACTTTTCAGAACAGTTTACAGACTTTAGTAAATCTTTAAAGCAAATAAACGATAGTATTGTTACTATTGAAAATAAAATCTTAGCTTTGGAGGTTAAAACAGACTTATTGGAAAGTGACTTTAAATCTAGAGATAAAACTGTTTCAGATTTACAAGCTAAAATATTGGATCTGGAAGCCAGGAGTCGAAGAAATAACATAATTATTCGTGGTTTACCTGAATCTTATGACAATAAAAACTTGTTATCTGTGACTAAAAATATCTTTGAAACACTGTTAAATTGTGAAGCTTCTTCAAAATCTATAATTGTAGAGAGAGCACACAGAGCACTGCATACAAAGCAAGATTCTTCCACACCAAGGTTAATTTATACTAAGTTACTAAACTTTCAAGACACTTTCCATATCCTAGAAACTGCTAAAACAAAGAAACAATTCATATGGAAGTCTCACAAACTATCATTTTCCCAAGATCTTCCTGCACAGATCAAATTAAATAGACAAAAATTAGCCCCCTATTGTGCTGACTTGATAAAAAGAGGGATTAGATTTCGAATGGCATATCCTAATACCTTGTCTTTCACAGCTAATGACAAAAGATTTGTATGTTCAGATCCTAAAGATGCAAAAGACATTTTTCTTAAAACATTTAAAAAGCTTCCTGACACTGTATCTTAATATTCTACTGTTAAAGAACTACAATAAGGTTTGATCTTTTCTTTTCTTTAATATGACAGTATTTGTGTTACATGATTTGTAATTCTGGTGTGACATAATTATATTACCTTAAGAACTTGTCATGTAATTTACACATGATTGATTTGGTGTGACAGTATATATGCTTGTTAGATTTGTGTGGATTAATAGAAGCATTTAAATTCCTGTATTTACTTTTTTCTCTTTCTCTCACATATGCTTGCTGTGTAAATAGATAATATGTTAATTTTACTACAAGCTTTGGAGTTACAGCCTTCTGTGTAAGCTAAATGATTTTTGGAGGGAAAAACATTCCATCTCAACATTCTAGCAAGAAAATCTTCCCCTCAGAGTTCCAGCTGATGCTCTGCATGAACATGCGCACACTACAGTCTCTCTGAGATGGATGGTGATGTCATCATTTGTGAGGAAAGAAGGACAGTTTCAAATACACAAGTCTGCTTGTTTTCAACAAGTATTCAATAGCACTAACTTTTTAATAGATCTGGCTATTATTTAAAGTGTTTTCTCTTCATAAATGAAGGTTGCTTTTTAAATTTAAACAGATTCATGTCACATAATATATTCAGTGACTTTTAGTGTGTCTGCATGACTTCAAAGCAAGCTGCTACTTTCATAAAGCAGAGTAAAAATGTTTCTGGAAACAAATGAACAGATTAGTTTTATATATTAAAATTCTAAAGGATGTGTAAAGAAATGAACATATTTTCCTATTCAGAATATTTTTTCATACAATATTTTATATTATACTGAAGTGTTTAATTTGACAAATGTTACAAAGTATACCTGTTCATATGAAAGTTTCATGTTCTTTCTATTCTCTGCTCTCTCTCTTCTCAGAGGCTGGATGTGATATTTATGATTAGTAGTTTATGTTTAAGAAAGCCTTTACTTATTTGAAAGGTTTGAAATAACTATCTTTAATATGATTAGCTGAATCTACATGTATATATTTAAGCCCTTAGATTTACTGCATTTAGCTTGCTTGTTTCTGTTTTAATTAGATTTTCAAAATGTTTACTTTAAAAGCCTTGTCTTTTCATGCTGTTTTGCTATGTTACATCTATAGCTTAGAAGAATAGTATGGCTATATAACCTAACAGAGTCATTAGTAAAATATTCAAAAAGTAGATTTAAAATTATATGTATGCACATTGTTGTACAATCAGTCCAATATATATGATGCTGTTTAAGTTACTATTTAATAATATAATTATACTTTATTCATGTATATTAACTAGTGTTAAAACCTTACAGCTTATAATATTTCATTTTGAATAGTTCCTGTACTATTATTATCTAGTTAATAGATGCACTCCAGACTGAATTGTTTTTCATTTTGAGATATGGTTGCTTGGTAGTTGTTTTTTGCTTTATTTGAACTATAACTAAATACTCATTCTACAGGTATTAGTGCTTTTATCATACTAATGGTCATGTTGATTAATGAAATTATCACTAAAGTACTAAAGAAGGTTCAGTAGATAGTGCATGACTATTATCTTTAGTTCAGTAATGCTATGCTTATTTACTTATATTATAATGTTACCAGTTGGTTTTGTTATACTTATATATGTTATCTTACATATCTTTCAGTTTTAATTGTATTACTTCTTATGATAGAGTGTTCTAGTTAAGCAGAGTGTGATTTATTTATTATTTACTTGTTTCTCTTTCTCTTGAAATACTTGAGGAAATACATTTAATCACTATAAATTTCAATTTAAGGATAGGAGCTTTAGATTAGTATTAGAAGTAGGGATTAAGCATGTTGGACGTCTTGAAATTAGTTAATTTTGTATATATTTTTAGTAGTATTACTCGGACTTTATGTTATGTTAGGCTTCCTTTGAGTAATTTGTATTCTAACTTGAGGTTATTATTATCTATAATTACAATGTTTTTTCATGTTCTTCTGCTCTTCCTTTATCACAGGGGATTGGTGGGTAGGCACTAGGGTTAGGATAAAGGTTATTATTATACATTTCATGGTTCTTAAAAACTTTTTCTTTTCTTTCAACAAATATTATTTGATGACTTGCTTGAATACTTAAAGACTGTTTTTTCTTTTATTTTTTTTCTTCTTCTTTTTAATGCTGTGTTGGATTTGCACCTTGAGTTCACTTTTATAGCATCAATAATGATTATACTTGTAGAATATGCCTGTTGACATAATTTTAGATTCTTGGAATGTTAGAGGCATTCAAGATAAAGCGAAAAAGTCACTATTATTTCATATGATCTTTAAATCACAGGCTAACATTTGTTTTATTCAAGAGACCCATATTTCACGTATTGATTGGAATAAAGAGATAAAAAAAATGGATCAAAAAGATTATAGCTTCAGGTGACTCATCTAACTCCAGAGGTGTAGCTATAATCATTAAACAAAAATTCATTGGGAATATTATTGATGAGAAATTTGATGATGAGGGGAGGTGGTGCTTATTTACTGCTTCTATTGCTGGTTTGGACAAACCCTTATTAATTTTAAATCTATATGGCCTATGTAATTCACAACATTTGTTCATTTTAAAAATTTACAATATTCTTGCATCCTATAAGGATCATCATATTATAGTGGGTGGTGACTGGAATGCAGTTATAAACCCTGTAATTGATCGTTCCCGCTCCACTGTCACATATAATCTTCAATCTACTCTGGCTATAAATGATTTGATGACAGAATATAGTTTAATAGATGCCTCCGCACTGTTAAAATATAAACAAGAATGATATATATACTTATTATTCTAAGTGCTATCATTCGTGGTCCAGATTAGACTTCTTTCTAATTTCAGATTATATTTCAAAATATATTGTGGACTTTACTACAGAACCCAGATTCTTTTCGGATCACTCAAGAATTTCACTAAAATTGAACATAAAACCCAATATCAAAAATAAAATTATGTTTAATAAGTGGACCTTAAATAATAACTTATTGTCAAATGAAGATATTTGCAAACAAGCTTCAGAAATCCTAAATGAAGTGGTGAATAGTCTTGAATCATCAGACATTCCTTATGACATACAATGGGCTGCATGTAAAGCAAGATTAAGAGGTTTATTTATTAGTAAAGCTGCTTTTTCAAAAACAATACTTTAAGAAAGAGGAATTCTTAAAATCAAGAATTTCTTCGTTGGAAAATCATCTTAGTCTGAACTATGATGCTACTTTAGAAAAACAAATTTTTGATTGTCAGAAAGATTTAATTCTGCTTCACCAAAATAACCTCTCCTTAGCTGAACAAAAGCTACTTGCTTCATATTCAGAATGGGCCCAGGTTCCATCTAAATTGTTAGCGAGAATTATTAAAGTTAACTTCAGAAATCCAAATATTACATCTTTATCTTATAATAACAGATTATATAATACTGATGAAGAGATTATTCAACTTTTCACCTCTCTTTACACTGAGTTATATTCAGGTTCTTCTAATTCTGTTAAAGATAATCACTCAAAACTCTTTTTAGACTCTTTGCAGTTCCCTAAACTTAATGATAATCAGCAAAAACTACTTTCTACCCCTATATCGGTACAAGAATTCTCGGATTCAATAGATAATCTTAAATTGGGTAAATCTCCGGGACCTGATGGTTTTACTCCAGAATTTTTCAAAACTTTCAAATTGGTAGTTCTTCCCTTTCTATTTAAAGTTTACAATCATATAAGAGTTAATGATATCTCTGATATTCATTGGAACACATCCAAAACCATTCTAATTCCAAAAAATAATAAAGATAAATCTGACCCAGTAAATTATAGACCCATTTCTTTAATTAACGTGGATATTAAGATTCTGTCATCTATTCTGGCTAACAGATTGAAACGGATTTTACCCTCAATTATCTCGTCAGATCAATCAGGTTTAATGTCTCAGAGACATGCTTGGGATAATACTCTATCTTTAGAGACTGTACTTCATCTCATTAAGAAAAATCCAAACCCTATATATGCTTTGATTATAGATGCATCAAATGCCTTTGACAGAGTATGTTGGAACTTTCTATTTCAAACTATGTTATGTTTTAATATTCCCTTATTCTTTATAAATTTTTTAAAAGTTTTATACAAGAATATGTTTACTAGACTATACATTAATGGTCAATTTTCTGCTCCGATAAAGATCACTAAAGGAACAAGACAGGGTTGTCCATTGTCCCCTTTTCTTTTCAACATTTACTTAGAACCTTTGCTATTGTTTATTACTCAAAATACTTTTCATAACATCCCTAGAATTCTTAATACTAATATTTATTTCTCTGCTTTTGCGGATGATTTAGTAATCTACTTTCAAACTCCATTATCTGATTACAGAAAAATAATGAATTCTATTGATTATTTTTCTTTGGTTTCCAACTATGTTTTAAATTCTACAAAAACTCATATTTTTCCCTTAAATCATTTAGCACACAAATCTTTTTTGTTTCCAGACGATCATTTTCAGTTTACTTATAATATAAAATATTTAGGAATCAATTTAGAACACAATAATAAATCTTCCTTTCAAAATAATATTAATAAATTATGGAACTCTATATTGTCTGATATGGACAGATGGAAGCATCTAAACCTTTCATTTCTTTCAAGGGTGGCCATTATAAAAATGAATATTCTGCCTAAATTTCTTTACCAATTCTCATCATCTGATCAGATAATTTCAAAAATTTTTTTTGAGTCTGTAAATAAAGCTTTGGCAAAATTCATATGGTTCCCTAAATCTGTTAGAATTTCCTATTCTAGATTGGCATTTCATTTTCGAAGGACAAGGGAGGTTTGGGTTTACCTAATCTTTATCTCTATTATTTGATTGTCTCATCCAATAAACTTCTTACTATCTCTAAATTCAATAACACTTCTTATCCAAATCACTCTTTATGGATAAAATTATGGTATAATTATGTCATTTCTAATAATTTAAATCCTGAAGCTATTCCCTTTATCTCTCTGGATAGTTTATTTATTAAAAATATATCTACAGTATTTAAACAAAAGATTAGAGATTTCAAAACCTTACTCAAAATGTGTAAACTAGAAAAGATCTCGCACCATGTTCAGCCAATTCATCTAAACCCAAATATATTATTGGACAATAAACTTTTGAACTTAACAAACTATCCTTTAATTAAAAATCTAAAAGTAGGAGATGTTTTGAAATATCTTGACTTGCCTTTATCTGACTGGCGTAAGTTATTGAAAGTAAACTGGAATTACTCACCAATTCTTACACAACTAAGAGCAATAATTAAAACAAATTTGTATCTCTGGTCCCCATAGACTCACAATTGAAAAACCTTAACACGATTATCAAAATACTTTCATCATCTGATAAAATGCTCTCAAACTCATATAAATTAATTAATTCTTTAATGATGGACCACAACTGTCTTTTATCTAATGTTTGGTTGAATTATAATTCCCAATTGTCAGAATCTCAGAAAGTCCTGGCTATTAGACACACTAAGGAATTTATCCCTTTTAAAAAATTAGCATAAACACAATTAATGATTAATAATGATGCCTACTTTACCCCAATCAAATTAAACAAATTTAACCCAAATAAGTCCCCTTCGTGTTCATGCTGTTCTCATCCCCAAGCAGACCTCCTTTATATTCTATGGTATTGTCATTTTTCTCACAGATTGTGGACATCTTTGAAAGTCAGACTGCAGAAAATGGGATATCAAAAATCCACGTTGACGGGAATTTGCTATTCTACATATTCCATTGATTCATCTTTCAAAAGTTGATATTCATGTTATCATTTTTATTTGCTCATTACTAAAACTTTATATAATACAAAATTGGATTGATCGTTCTAAATTAAAATGGGTTACTTTCCAGAAAATGGCTTTTAAATTTATTGATGCTCAAAGATACTTAGGTGGAAGTCAAAAAAAAAAGCTATTAGAAAGGTTGTGTTAGAAAAGGTTCTAAACATATTAAATAGTTAATGTTAAATTTTTTTTTTTTTTTTTTTTCTCTCAGGTTGCCTAACTTGTATATAGTGTACATATGGTGGATGTTTTATTTCTAAATAACTTATCAAAATCTCATGAAGGTTGTTATCACTAGATGAATTGTTATATGTTCATTTATGCCTTCTTGTTATGTATAATCTTTTAATTGTCTTGCTATTCATATAATTAATAAAAAAATTTTTGAGAAAAAAAAAAACACTCTCACCTTGCCTCATAGAGTAAAAGCACATTCTACAAGATCTATGGCAACTTCAGCAGCTTTCCATGCTAAGGCTTTCCTCAATGATATTTGCTCAGCTGTAACTTGGGTCAAACCTCATACTTTTATTCTTTATTATGAATTGGACTTGGCCTCCAGAGGTAGAGCTTCCTTTGGCTCCATGGTGCTCAGGAATGTCCTTCCATGAGGGCCACCCAGGAATACAGGTAGCTGGGGACTCTGTCCTATCAATAAGGAATGAACAAACATTAACAACATCAGATAAAGAAGTTATGTCTTACCATAATATTCCATCTGTGTTGTTGATCTTTGTTCATTCATTACTTTCCCCCCTCTGTCCCCCATCTGGAGGTTCTTGGTTGATCTCATGTACTCCTTTCTTGTAGATCTGTTATGACCAGAGGTAGCCTCTACTTTTATCTATCAACTTGCAAACTCGATCTGAGGTAACAGGGAGCAGAGCATTCTGGGTAGGACCTTGGCTCAAGAGTTTTTGGATGACGTGAGCTTGATATTGGCCGGCTTGGTTCCGAGGACAGAACCGATAACCCATCAGTAATGCATGAACAAAGATCAACAACACAGATAGAATGTTATGGTAAGACATAACTTTTTTTTTATAATGATATTATATTTTATAAAAGTTTTGTAGATGACTTGTTTTTAATATGGAAAGGCTCTTTAACATTATTTAATGAATTTTTGTCATATTTACCTTCAACAATCAACTTCTGAAGTTTAAACATACTATTCACTTTTCTCAGGTAGACTTTTTAGATATATACTTATATAAAGGTACTACTGGAAAAACAGAAACCATACTTTTTAAAAAAAAATGTCAAGAAAAACATATATCTACATAAAGTATTCACCCTCCACATATTTTAACAATATAGTCAGAAACCAATTTTCAAAGGTAGCTAGGTTAAATACAAACCAAGAGAATATGGATATGCAACTTGAAAATATGGCTAAAGATTTTTAGACAGAGGATATAATGAACAAGTTATAGATAGGTTAAAGAGAGACACACAAACTAAAAGACAATACTCATTAAGGGCCTACCTTCTCAGAAAAGCAGTCTAGTCAGATATGTCTAATACCATGAAGGATTTTGCACACTTTAGATGTATTTTTACATATGATCCCAACATAAATAGAATACAAGAGATCATTAAGAAACAATGGTTTGTGCTACAATACATTCTAGCTTTTAAAGACATAACAATTGAACATCTTATCTTTGGATATAGGAGATGTAACAATCTCAAAAACATCTTGTGCTATAAAGAGCAAGAAAAATATATTAATACATTAATTACAATAAAAAAAGGAACTCATAAATGTATCATTTGCCAATTTCGTAAATACATTTATATTGAAACATGCTTCATTCATCCAGTTAAACAAAAATCATTTCAATTGAGGACCTATGGAACATGTAACACTAAGAATATTGTACATATATGGCAGTTTGTAATTCATGCAATGCCTTCTATATAGGTAAAACTAATAGAAGACTTAAGGATAGGATCTGTGAGTGTCTCTCTGATATATGGAAACAAGTAAATACAAATGCACTTTATAAGTATGTTAAAGATACTAATGCTTCACATGAATTCAGTCTTCTCATATTACATATTATTCCAGAAAATGTTAGCGGAGGGGACATTGCAAACTATACAGAAGTATTAGAAAATAAATGGGCCACATGCTTCAAGGCACAACTCTCCCCTGGTTTAAATGACAATCTTACCATTAAACCACTTTTACAGGCGAAGCATAATAAAATCAGATTATATTTATTTTAAGCAATATTTAAGCGTGTTTGTATTTTCACTTTTTGACATTATGAATTTCTTTTAAATGTTAACTATTTTGCACCAATGCACTAAAGCACTTTATGCATATGCTAGTTTCCAGTGCTTCTACATTAGGTGTATTTAAGTGTATGTTACTTTAAATCTGCAGATCACATGATTTTAATTAACTAGTTGAGATATGTATTTAAATGCTTTGTCCTTCTTGACTCACCATTTGGCTAAAGAAGCCTACCTGGTGAAAGTTTGTAAACTAGCAGCAGTAAGTCAATAAAGTTTCTTTGTTTTATCGTGGTGCCAATTTTACTTTTTGTCTTACATTTATTTTAAACTTAGTACAATCAGCTTTATCTACAAAGTGGAACTTTTTTAGTTTTTATGATGTGAGGTAATTCCAGTTAGTATGCCAGAGAGAGTAGGGCAGTGCACGTGTAACATATGCCAGCATAGCTAGCTGGAGTTTTGGAAATAATTTTATGTCATGTATATATCATACTGATTTGAACAGATGATCATATTAAAATGTATTTGTAAAGCTGCTTGTGTTACAAATGTATCAACAATGGGTCCTGCAGGACAGAAAAGAAATATACATTTATATCAGACTGCACTTTTGTAATCGAGGGAAGGTATATATATTAGCATAGGATGCTGGAAGGGAAGGGTTTAAGTTCAGCTCAGCTTAAGAAAAATGGCCAGAAATTAAATGACTTGGTTTAGGCTGTAAATATTTTATCTCACAGGCCTGAATGCAGCCAGAGATGCAATGTCTGTGAAACATCTGAGCTCTTATTATCCTTATTGGTGAACTAATTGCTGCCCTGAGGTGCCAGAAAATGGCTGGTTAGTATCTACAGAAGGGAAGAAAGTATTGGAATTGTTTTACAGTCTCCAGAAGAATTAGCAAAGTCATAGGTGTATATTGTGACACACCTTTGCTAGATCCTGGTTCAGCTTCTAGTCAGGTGACCAGATATGATGGCATTCTATAGCCAGCACTGAAACTGTATTTAGATATTAGTGAGAGATGTGATAGTGACACAGCACTCTGTTATTGGAACTGACAACAAAGACACTCATCCATTTCATCTTGCCTTGTACTAGCAAGTAAGTAGGGAACAGTAATTCTTCAGCTAGTTAAAAAATATAATGAGATTAGTTAAATACTGTTTTTCTGTATGTGTATGAGTCTTTTCGTTTATGTTATTTTGTTATATTTTCTGTGAATTGAAATTCTGGTGTTTATTGTAAATAGATATTCAGTATTTTCATGTTTTCTATTTTATTATGTATTATTAAATATATCTATACTTTTCATTGTGGCTGGTCTTGTAGAAAATAGTTTAACCCTTGGGAGTAGTTGCATTTATTTGGTGACACTGTGGCGTCATGCTCCTGAAAGTCTTGCCATTGGCCAAACATTACCATTGGTACAGGTATTAATTTTACTAAGAGTAATTGGGTACCTTGGTAAGAGCCTTAAAGTAGCTGGCTGGTGGAAATGAATCTACCTTATAGTCTGAGCAGAGGAGGCATAGCTGCTAAATGTGTACCAGCCTTTCCCAGATGTGTGCGTGTGTGTGAAAATCAAATCTCAAAGAGAGTGTGTGTTAGCTACTTGGAACAGGAGCACAGAGCACTGATTTCTGTAGAGATAGAAAGGTGAAGTCTTATTTGGGCCTGGACAGGAAAACCCAGCCCCAGGATTGGAGTGTACTCTCTGTGTACTCTTAAGGGAAATTGTGCTTGGTGCAGAGAGCTGCATCTGAAAACACTGTGTGCATCTTTCTTTGTTCTAAGTGAACTTTCCCCAGTGATGTCAGTGGTGAGGATTGAGGTTCATTGATTATTGATGTCACAGTGCCTCATTAGGTATGTCATCAGGTATGATTGGTTATGATAATACCCACATTCTAGGTTCATGGGTTAACTCCATTGTGTTGAATGGATGGATTATTTGTAGCCTATCCAATGTAATACCCACTACAGCTTTACCCCTTTCTGTAAGGGTTTGTGGGTCCAGTCAAGGGGGAGTATTTCCAGTTTCCTATCCATTCATCCAGGTTGTAGTTAAAGAGGATTAGGGAGCTACTTTGTTTAATATGAGTAGGAGGGAGTCTATTCCAGAAGAGGGTGATGTTTTGGAAAATATATCTAATCCACCAGCTGGTTTCATTTAAGTTACTGTGTAGATTTAGTTCTCTTATTAGAGATTTCTGGTATTGCATGCTTTATGAACAGGTAGATCTTTTAGGACTAGATAATTTGAGGCCTTGTAATGTAAGCAGTGGTCACCTTGCCAGAGTCTGTATGAGATCAAAAATAGATATAGAGCTTTAAGGTGTTCTGCCTAGGACACAGAATTCAGGCCTTTACATTTTTTTTGTAAAGGAAGCACTGTGGTCTTTCAAGCTGGGTGAAGGTTTTGGATCAGTACATTTTAAAGGGAGGATTAAACTCAATGTTGAACCTAATGAGGGGAGAGTATAGAGGAATGATGCTATCCTTAAATCTAGGCACTATCCCTTTGGTAATCAGCTATGCCAGGTAGAAGGACTTTCTAATGACCCTATAGCTGATTGTTCATAGAAGAGCTTGAGTCCCTAATAATTACTGATTTTTAGGGGGTGTGTCTTCTATGTGATAGGTGCATAGGTCCTAATGTATTCTGAAGAATATGAAACTACATTATTTTGCATTTAAACTTAAGCCATTGTCCATGCACCATTTGATTATTTGTATTAGATCCTCTTGTATGATCCAGGAGTCCTCAAGGAGTTGACAATAGATTCAGATTTGCAGTCTTCTGCAAAAATTGGTCATTGAAAGACCCTTAGCATTTGCTTGGACAACAGAGAGAGTAATAAATACCAAACAGGAGTATTACCAGTACATAGACCTGTTAGACCCCGCTGGTGATGATCCTTTTAGGGGAGATTAGGCCAACAATCCTGATTTGATAGGTTTTGTCTGAGACAGTTAGCTATCCAGCAGGCTACAAATGGACTTATATTCAGTCTGATTATTTTATCTATAATTCACATCAAAATGAACAAAAACAATGTCATATGTGTACCTGGGGTTAAGGGACTTGAGTACCCTAGTAGCCTGTCATATCATACTGCCCTTTTCTTACTTAGCCTAGTGAGTGTTGCATGTGTATGTGTGTCTCATTATGGAATAAACTATGATTAGGACATAGCTATGTGTAATGACTAGCTGAGGGTCTCTTTTTAAGGATATGGATCCATCAACTTGGTTAGCAGTGTTTGTGGTAGATGACGTGTGTGTAGGTCAAGTGTCTATGTGCTGGTGAGGGCATTTTTATAAGGTTAATGTCTCATAGGTTCATAGGTTCATAGGTTCATAGTTTCATACTAGGCTATCTGCCCTAGGGCATTTACAAGCCTAGCCAGAGTGTGTTTGGCTTTCGCCACCCATTTTAAATTAATTTTGCTATGCCCTTTTTTGAGGTTAGTATACTGTGCCTCTGTCTAACAGTGACACAGAAGTGATACCCGGAGTAAATCTATGATCTCCCATCCACTCATCAAGATTCCTCTTGAAGAGAGTCAATGAGGGACTCTGCCTAACCTGTACTGGGATTTTATTCCAGAGTGAAAGGAGCCTCTGAGTTATGAATCTGTCCCTCCAACATGTCCAATTTATTTCAGTGCTGAGGTTCAAGTCTCTCGAGCGCGTAGGTCGATGGGATTTGGATTTTCTGAGTTGCAGCATGTCCATTAATTCCGGGTTGGACATGGCTTTATACGTCAGGCACAGATCGCCTCTGAGCAGGCAGTATGCCACTGAGTAGAGCTGGAGTTTCTTTAACCGGGCAGCATATGGCATCTGTTTGAGCCCTTTGATCCTCTTGGTGAGGTACTTTTGGGGTATTTCCAGTTGCTGCAGGTGTCTGGTAAGGTACATCCCAAAAGGGGCATTGTACTCAATTATGGGCCTGATGAGGGATGAGTAAAGAGGCACGATGACCTCCCCTGATCTAGATGTGAATCCCTTCATGAATAGGTGGGCTATATAAAATGTTTTTCTAACCACTTTGGCCACGTGGTAGTCGAATGAGAGATTGCTATCAACTTGGGTCCACAGGTCCCTAATTACTTCTTCCGTACTTAATGGATTACCATCTATGTGGTAATTTGTGGGCACTTTGTTTTTGCCGAAGGGGATGACTATACACTTTTTGGAGTTTAGCTTGAGGCCATGGCTCTGGCACCAGTTGTCTGTTTCTATGAGGCCCTTTTGTAGGATGCTTGTGTCGGCTGGAGAGTCGATTATGGCACCCAGTTTGCAGTCATCTGCGAACTTGGTCAGCCATAGTCCTTCCGTGTTGGCCTGTACCTCCGAGAAATATATACCGAACAAGAGAGGTCCCAGGACTGAGCCTTGTGGGATGCCACTTGTAACTGGTTTGGAGTCTGACATGGCTCCAGCAATTCTAACCATGTGGGTTCTGTCCTTGAGCCAGTTTGCAACCCATCTAGTGAAATAGGGGTTTATATTTAAGCTGGTGAGCTTATCTATAATGCCTGAGTGGGGTATTGTATCAAAGGCTTTTGCGAGGTCCAGGTAGGCTGTGTGGACCACCTTCCTTCGTCAATGGCCTTGGTGACTGTTTCAAAGAAATCGACCAGGTTTAAGAGGCAGGATCTGCCCTTAACAAAGGTGACTGTTCAAAGAAATCAACCAGGTTTAAGAGGCAGGATCTGCCCTTAACAAAGCCGAACTGGGTAGGATCCAGTGTCTGTAGGTCCCCAATATCTTTATTTATGAGGTCCATGATGATCCTTTCCATAGCTTTGCAGACCAAGCTAGTCAGGCTTATGGGGTGATAGTTTCCAGGATCCGTTGAGGCACCACCTTTGTGGAGAGGGACCACTGTTGCTGTACGCCACTCTTTGGGTACATATCCTGTAGTAAGGCTGAGATTGAATAGTAGTTTTATGTTTGGGTTTAGTTCTTCTTGGAGTTCATGTAGGGCGCAGCCCAGGACACCGTCTGGTCCCATTGATGCTGTGTTTTTTGCTTTGGAGAGGGTGGCTCTTACCTGAGCATCTAAGATGTCAGGGGGGCAGCACTCTGCTGGGATAGATATTTGCCCTTTTGGTGGAGAAGGGGGGGGGAAGTTTGCGCTGAACCTGTCAGCTAGGATGTTGGCAATGTCTGTGGGTTTGGTGTATTTTTTGTCATTTTGGACTAATTCTGAGCATATCTGGGAATTCTCACCCGGGTTCCTAACATAACTAAAGAAAGTCTTGTGATTATTCTTAGTGTCCTGTGCAATTTTTCTCTCGAAGCTGGCCTTAGACGATTTTATGAGTGTCCGTAGTTTTTTGCTAATACTGATCAGAGATGCCTTCCCTTTTTGGGATTTTGCTCTATCATGTAGTAGCTTCCTCCTTCTATTGTATAGTTTGTTTATGGCTGGGGTCCACCAGGCAGGACGCCTGCCTTTGGAGGATTGGGTCTTGGTTTTGTATGAGATTGCATGATTCATGCATTCCTAGAATGCATTTATAAAGGATTCTGCGGTCTGGGCCATATTTTCCACGGGCCCGGGGGCTTTGAAGGATTCCACCTTGGTTTTGAGGAGTGTGAAATTTGCTTTAGAGAAGTTTTTCACTGTGGTTTTCTGGGCAGGGGCTGGGGTCGGGATGTGAATATCTAGTGAGATTAGTTTATGGTCTGATCTTACCAGTGAGGGATACACTTCTGGTCTGGAGCATAGAGTCCCCATGTTGATGATGATCAGGTCTAGTATGTTTTCCCCTCTTGTGGGAGTGGTAACAAGTTGTTCCATAGCATTTGAGTTTATAAATTCTAGGAACCTATGGGCTAGGGTGTTGGAGCTAGAGTAATGCTCCCAGTCTATGTTTGGGTAGTTGAAGTCGCCCAATATAATTGTGTTTGGAGAGACCTTCATATTTTCCAGTGTTCTCAGGAAGGCCCAGTGGGGTTCCTGGGTCTGGGAAGGTGGTCTGTAGCAGGCTATAAACTGGAAGGCAGTTTTACGCACTGTTAGTTGCACATGGATAGTCTCTGATGCTTCGTGCTGTGCCACCAACCTGGAGGTGTGGGTATCCTTGACGAATATTGATACTCCCCCTTCTTTTGTGGTTTGGGGCCAAAAAACATGGTATGAGGTATAACCTGGTAGTGCTGGGGTGCTCTCAGGAGCCTTGATCCAGGTTTCTGTTACTGCACAGATATCGATGTTCTCCATGCTAAGGAGAGTTTCGAGTGCGTGCATCTTAAGGTTTAAACTTCTGGCATTGAGTAGCATTACTCTTAGTTTCTTATCCCTTGTGATACCTATGGAGGTGGGTTTGTCTTTTGAGCCTTGCCTAAAAAAGGCACTATGGGGGTGGCAAGAGCCTTTGCCAATATCTGAAAGCCCAGGGGTGACAGGTGCAAGCCGTCCCTAGTGAAGCATCGTGGCTTGTCGAGCATGTCATCCCAGGCTGACAGGCATTGGATCCCCTTTGAATGACACCAATACTTAAGCCAATTGTTGAAATTGATCATCTTGTCTTCATATTGTGGCATCATTCTTGGTGAGGGTAAGATGCTACTCAAGGTCAGGGTCATACCGGCCTGGGCTACATGCTCAGAGAGTTCTTCTATGTCTCTTTTCATGTAGTCCAGGGAGGTACGTCTCAGGTCATTCACACCAGCACGGACAATGACTGAGTCATATTTGTACTTGCCTTGGAGTGACCTGAGTGCTTGTGTTATGTGGCGGATCCTAGCGTCTGACAGGCAGCTCACCGTGACCTTCTCCTTGTTCAGTCTGGTGAGCGGGACGTCAGTGTGCCTGACGATAGAGTCACCTATTACAAGTGTATCAGGTGTGTTGTTTAGCTTTAAGGGCTCTGACTGTTCGGCACACTGGCTTTGTGAGCTATGTGTTGCACGTGTTTTGTTTTGGGGTAGCGGTTGCTTGGGTGTCTGCTTTGGAGGTCTCTGTTGCATAGGCAGATTTTTATTTAGAGCCTCCGAGTATGTTTTTGTGTGTTTATGTGTTTGGTTTGCTGTCGTGGTAGGTCTATGTGAGACTGGAATTGTAGTGAGTGTGGTTTCCTTCTCCTCCTGACTGGTTATGCCAATACTGAGTTGAGAGAGCTTAGCCTCCAGTTTGGCTATATGGTTGCATCTCTCACATGTGTTGGAATTTGTTGGGAGGAGGAGAGGGTTGTCTATGTACATGAGGCAGTTGTAACATTGCCTCAAGATTCCCAGATTCACCAGCTGGACCGGAGAGGAGATTGACAACTGACCTTTGGACATGCTAGAATAGTATTGAGAATTCCTTTATAATTGAAAAAAGGGCCAATGGGGAACAAGGTACTCAAGGGGAGTTTGTGAGGGTGTAGTGCTTTTCATTTTTTAGTGCTGACTTATATAATTGCTTTAGTGATCAAGTGCCAGGCTTTAGAGTAGGAATAGGGTGTTTATTATGAGAACTAGATCAGTTCTAAGGGAAAAAGTGAAGAGCAGACTTTGTGGAGCCGAGAATGGTTTAAACCCAATTAAGCGGCGTTTCCCGATGCTGCACTATGCGCAAAATTGCGCAAAGCCGCGCTAAAGCGGGTTTTATATAGGGGGGACTTGAAAGAGCTAGAAATTGGCCCAAAACGGCCAATAGACTACCAGATTCTTGTGCTGGGAACACTCCTCCAGGGATAGATAGGCTGCTCTAAGCTCCCCACTGCCACTGGTGAACAAAGAAGCCTCCCTTTATCCAAGAAAGGAAATGGGCAACACAGGAACTTTCCAAAAGTCCAGAATACAGCAAAGCCTGTATTTGGACTACTCTAGGTCAGGAAAGATGGGAAACAAGGATAATTTTTTTCTTTTTTTGCAACAAACAGCAGGAAAATGCAATAAATATGTAACACAGGCTAGCGCACTTGAGTGTGTAGCCTCAACAGGTAAATGCAACAAACAGGGCAAACTTTAAAAGTGCAGGTGCAAAAACAACTTTAAACAGTTTAAAACAGTTCAAGAAGCAGAAATACTTGCAGTTTAGCTAGATCGGACAGTCGCCCAGGTAGTAGCAGCAAAAAAAAAAACACTTTTATCAGGTTAGCAGTCGCTCTTTCAGCCTCTCTACTGCTAGCACCACTCTGCGGGACCACGAGGAGCTTGGCTGAGTAGTAACAAGCGCAAAAACTGTGTCAAAGCGGGTTTTATACAGGGGGACTTGAAAGAGTTAGAAATTGGCCCAAAACGGCCAATAGACTACCAGATTCTTCTGCTGGGAGCACTCCTCCAGGGATAGATAGGCTGCTCTAAGCTCCCCAATGCCACTGGTGAACAAAGAAGCCTCCCTTTATCCAAGAAAGGAAATGGGCAACACAGGAACTTTCCAAAAGTCCAGAATACAGCAACGCCTCTATTTGGACTACTCTAGGTCAGGAAAGACGGGAAACAAGGATAATTTTTTTGTTTTATTTCTTTTTTTTTCTTTTTTGCAACAAACAGCAGGAAAATGCAATAAATATGTAACACAGGCTAGCGTACTTGAGTGTGTAGCCTCAGCAGGTAAATGCAACAAACAGGACAAACTTTAGAAGTGCAGGTGCAAAAACAACTTTAAACAGTTTAAAATAGTTCAAGAATGGAGAAATACTTGCAGTTTAGCTAGATCGGACAGTCGCCCAGGTAGTAGCAGGAAATAAAACACTTTTATTAGGTTAGCAGTCACTCTTTTAGCCTCTCTGCTGCTAGCACCACTCTGCAGGACCACGAGAAGCTTGGCTGAGTAGTAATAAGCGCAAAAACCGCGCCAAAGCGGGTTTTCTACAGGGGGACTTGAAAGAGCTAGAAATTGGCCCAAAATGGCCAATAGACTACCAGATTCTTGTGCTGGGAACAAAGCCTGTATTTGGACTACTCTAGGTCAGGAAAGACGGGAAACAAGGATATTTTTTTTTCTTTTTTGCAATAAACAGCAGGAAAATGCAATAAATATGTGCCTTTGAGGCTTGGGAAGAGATTTATTTATTACCCCAGCATATGAATGTTGATTTCTATGTAGTGGCATTGAGTGAATGTGGGGACTGACAACCTGGTGTGTATTAACAGTATGTTTTAACAAGAGGCTAACCTCCAGATTTAGCAGGCATCTACACCTCTCACATGTAGAATCAGTGTGAAAAGTAAGTCAGTGTCAGTAATCATGAGGCAGTTTGTGCGGTGCCTTAGAGGTTCTACACTAATAGGCTGGCAATGGATGGTGTAAGAACAAAGTCCAGTTACATAGTACCAGAAACTAGAAAAGAGAAGGAGGACTGAGTTATATCTGTTGAAGGCACCTAATAGGCAAATTTAGGTAACAGAAGAATTTGTACTAAAATAGTAACTAATAAGAACATTTCCAACTGTATCCTTTCTAGTCAAAAAATGGAAAAAGAGTAGAAGTTTTCTAGGAAACTGCCCCATCACAAGGACTAAAATACTATGTACCTTGGCAGGGGATTTGCAATGTATTTGAAATTAGAAGGATTTATCTATTTTACACAGTGATTGACCTGTAGTAGGAAGACTACCCCATGTTGTCAAATCTTGATGAATGATTTATATAGTTTACTCAGGGCTCTGACCTGCAGTAGCAAAGACCTACTCTGTACTGCAAAATCCTAATGAGGAAAGGAAGCCACTGGATTGTTAAAGGGCAGGTGCAGCATGTTATAGCAGAGCAACTCATCATATAGCTAGAATGCAGAGGTTGCAGTTTGGAGCTGCCGGGTGCTACCTGAGCTATACATTGGAGCAGGATGAATAGCCATGCAGCTTCAAGTGGGAGTCATAGTACTACTCTGGGGGAATTTATAAGGAGACCCCAGCAGCCCCCCCCCCCAAGCCTTTCTGTGTTGGAGGGAAGCCTTCTAGCTTATCAGTGGGAGTAGTAAGCATCAGGTAGCCTATCTACCACGGGAAGAGTGGGTTTTGGCCCATAAATTGTAGTTTATTGGCCGTTTAGGCAGTTTTCCATCTCTTTCAACTTGCTGGTTTAAAAGCCTGTGTTTGCGCTTGTTCCCCACCTTTTCTGTAACTAGTCTAGTCCAGGTACAGATTTGCTGTATCCAGGACTCTTTGTAAGCTTCTGAGCCCCAAAAGCCTTTCTGTGTTGGAGGGAAGCCTTCTAGCTTATCAGTGGGAGTGGTAAGAATTAGGTAGCCTATCTACCACAAGAGGAGTGATTCCTGGCCCAGAAATTGTAGCTACTGGCCGTTTGGGCAGTTTTTCCCATCTCTTTCAACTTTCTGGTTTAAACGCCGCACTTGCGCTTGTTTCCCACTTTTCCTGTTACTAGCCTAGTCCAGATACAGAGTTGCTGTATCCAGGACTGTTGGTAAGCTTCTGAGCCCCGCAAGCCTTTCTGTGTTGGAGGGAAGCCTTCTAGCTTATCAGTGGGAGTGGTAAGCACTAGGTAGCCTTTCTACCACAAGAGGAGTGGTTCTGGCCCAGAAATTGTAGTTTTTTGGCTGTTTGGGCAGTTTTTTTTTCCATCTCTCTCAACTTTCTGGTTTTAAAGCCCGTGTTTGTGCTTGATCCCCACCTTTCTCGTAACTAGTCTAGTCCAGGTACAGATTTGCTGTATCCAGGACTGTTTGTAAGCTTCTGAGCCCCCCAAGCCTTTGTGTTGGAGTGCAGCCTTCTAGCTTATCAGTGAGAGTGGTAAGTACTAGGTAGCCTATCTACCACAAGAGGAGTGGTTCTTGGCCCAGGAATTGTAGTTTATTGACCATTCGGGAAGTTGTCCATTTCTTTCAACTTTCTGGTTTAAAAGACCACATCTGCGCTTGTTTCCCATCTTTCCTGTAACTAACCTACTGGAAAGCACTAGAAAGCCTTAAACTGATATAAGCCTTCTAGCTTAAAAGAGAGACTTTGGAGTGATTAAGTATCAGTTTTCTGTATTTTCTTGCTGTACTTAACTGTTTTCCACCTAAACGCTGCTTTTCCAGCACTTACTGTGATATAAAATTTTGTTTTTTTCACATATTGTACTTATTTGACTGCCTGCACTTTTAAAAAGTTGTTTTTTGTTTAAATAAATTGTTTAACTGTTGAAGGCTACACACTAAAGTGTAATAGCCTTTTCTGATCACTTGTAGTAGTTTAAAGCTTTTTTAAGTGTACTTTTTACTGTTTTTGCCTTATCTTTTAAAAAAAAAAAAATTTCTTGTTTCCCGCCTTTCTAAGCTAGTATAGTCCAGTTTTCAGGCTAGTGCTGAATTCAGGGCTGTGTTACAAGTTTCTTAGTTGCCCATACCTTACTTGGATAGAGGGAAGTTTCTCTGTTCACCTGTGAGAGAGGGGAACTTTGAGCAGCCATCTGTCCCTGGAGGAGTGGTTGCAGCACAGAAGTTAGTAGTTTAAAAAACGCGTTGCATGGTTTTGTGCGCCGGGCAGCTAGTGTTAAATTATTCCCGGCTCCACTAAGTCTCCTCTTCAGTTTTTCACTTGAAACTAGTCTAACTCTCAACCTAAGCACTCAAAAAGCATCCTACAGTCCAGCACTTGCTCAGACCTAATAGCAAGCACTAATATACCCCAACACTTGACTGCCCAGCAGGGCAAGGCTCTTTATCCACCCCTCACCAACCAAGCGACTAAGCAGCTCATCCTATTGTTCAGGCATGACCAAAGGGCAACTTCAGATGTACTCTCCAGTCCAGCTGGTGAATCTGGGTATCCTGAGGCAATGTTACAACTGCCTCATGTACACAGACAGCCCTCTCCTCCTACCACAAAACACTAACATATGTGAGAGATGCAATTATACAGCCAAACTGGAGGCTAAGGTATCTCCACCCAAGACTGGAACAGACAGCCATAAGGAGAAGGTTAACACTTGCACCACATCTCCAGCCTCACATAGACCTACTAAACCAGTACTGGCAAAAAATACACATAAATACACAAAATCATACTTGGAGGCTCTAAATAAAAACCTGCAAAAGCATCAGAGAGCTCCAAAGCAGACACCCACAAAACCTGCACCTCCCGTCACAAACCAGACAAAACATAAAACACAAAATCAATGTGCCGCACAATCACAGCCCTTAAGGCGAAATAACATACCTAACACACTAGTAATAGGTGACTCAATAGTCAGGCACACTGACGCCCCACTCACTAGGCTGGACAAGGAGAAGGTTACTGTTAGCTGCCTGTCGGGAGCCAGAATCCGCCACATAACACAAGCACTCAGGTCACTCCAGAACAAGTACAAATATGACTCTGTCATTGTTCATGTTGGTGTGAACGACCTGAGCCATACCTCCCTGGACTACACGAAAAGAGACATAGAAGAGCTCTCTGATCATGTAGCCCAGGTGGGTATGACCCTGACCCTGAGTAGCATCCTGCCCTCACCAAGAATGTTACCTCAGTATAAAGAAAAAAAGATCAATTTCAACAATTGGCTAAGCTTCTGGTGTCATTCTAAGGGGATCCAGTGTCTGTCAGCCTGGGATGACATGCTCGACAAGCCTCGCTGCTTTGCAAGAGACGGCTTGCACCTGCCACCCCTTGGCTTTTGAATACTGGCCAAGGCTCTTGCTGCCCCCATTGTGTCTTTTTTAGGCAAGGCTCAAAATTCAAACCGACCTCCGTAAACAACACAAGTAAAAAACTGAGGGTTATGCTACTCAATGCCAGGAGTTTAAATCTCAAAATGCATGCGCTCGAAGTATTCCTAAGCATGGAGAATGTTGACATCTGTGCAGTAACTGAAACCTGGTTCAAGGCTCCAGAGAGCACTCCAGCACTACTGGGCTACAACTCATACCACACATTTCGGCCACAGAACACGGACCGAAACACAAAAGGAGGGGGTGTTTCCATATTCATCAAGGATACCCACACTTCCAGTTTAGTGGCGCAGCATGATACCTCTGAGATCATCCATGTGCAACTAACATCAGGCAAATCTGCAATGCAAATTGTGGCTTGCTACAGATCACCCTCCATGACCCAGAACCACTACTCTGCCTTTCTGGAGACACTGGAAAACATGAAGGTCCTACTGAACACCCTGATCTTGGGAGATTTCAGTTACCCTACCATTAACTGGGAAAACTACTTGAGTACAAACTCTCAGGCTCAGCGCTTCCTGGAATTTATCAACTCAAATGCCCTGGATCAGCTGGTAAACTCCCCTACCAGAAGCCACAACATATTGGACCTGGTCATCACCAACATAGGCTATAGGTGCTCTCTACCAGAGGTCAACCCGTTACTGGTTAGATCAGACCATAAACTAATCACCCTGGATGTCCACACTCCACCACCACCCCCAACCAAGGAAACCACAGTGAAAAACTTTTCTAAAGCAAACTTCACCTTACTTAAGGCAGTGGTGGTAAGTTTTACAGCCCCCACGCTAAAGGATAACACTGCCCAAGATGCAGAATCCTTTACAATTGCACTCTATGAGCACCTACAAGGATGCATTGATCGTGCCATCCCTAGCAAAACCAAGACTCACTCCCCTAAGAGAAGGAAACCAGTCTGGTGGACCCCTGCCATAAACAGGTTATACAACAAAAGGAGGAAACTAGTTCAGAAAAAAAGCAAATCCCAAGAAGGAAAGACATCTCTGATCAGTATCAGTAAGAAACTAAGGTCCCTCATAAAATCATCCAAGGCTAACTTCAAAAGAAAAATAGCCAAGGATTCGAAAGATAACCACAAAACCTTCTTTAGCTATGTCAAGACTCTAAGTGGCAACTCACAAATATGCTCTGAGATAATGCAAAATAGCACAAAATATACTGAACCTACTGATATTGCCAACATACTGGCAGATAGATTCAGTGCAAACTTCACCTCCCTCTCACCTTCAAAAGGGCCCACAACAGTACCGGAAAAGTGTAGTGTCCTGAAAATCACAGAAGCACAGGTGAAAACAGCCCTTTCAAAAGCCAAAAACACAGCATCAATGGGGCCAGATGGTGACCCAGGCTGCGTCTTGCACGAACTACAGAATGAACTAACCCCCCACCTAAACACGCTGTTCAACCTCAGCCTCTCCACAGGCTACGTGCCCATAGAATGGTGCACAGCAATGGTTATTCCGCTCCACAAAGGAAGAGCCACAACTGACCCTGGTAACTATCGCCCCATAAGCCTGACTAGCCTGGTCTGCAAGGCTATGGAGTGCATCATCATGGAACTCATTAACAAAGACATTGGGAACCTCTAAACACTTGACCTGACCCAGTTCAGCTTTGTTAAGGGCAGATCATGCCTACTAAACCTGGTTGACTTCTTCGAGACAGTTACCAAGGCCATAGATGAGGGAAAGGTGGTTCATACAGCCTACCTTGATCTCGCCAAGGCGTTAGACACCATTCCTCACTCAGGTATTATAGAAAAACTCACCAGCCTGAACATAAACCCCTACATCACAAGATGGATTGCCAACTGGCTTACAGACAGAACTCACACGTTAAGAATAGCGGGCTCCAGGTCTGACTCTAAACCAGTCACAAGTGGTGTCCCGCAAGGCTCAGTTCTGGGACCCCTACTGTTCGGCATATATTTCTCAGAAGTACAGGCAAACACAGGAGGACTATGGCTAACCAAGTTCACTGATGACTGCAAACTGGGAGCCATAATTGACTCTCCAGCTGACACGGACATCCTCCAAAAAGGCCTTACTGAGACAGACACCTGGTGTCAAAGTCATGGCCTCAAGCTAAATGCCAAAAAATGCATAGTCATCCCATTTGGGAAAAACAAAACACCCACGAATTACCACATAGGCGGCAGCCCCCTTAATACAGAAGAGGTAATAAGAGATCTGGGGACCCAGGTAAATAGTAATCTCTCCTTTGACAATCATATTGCCAAAGTAGTTAGGAAATCCTTCTATGTGGCCCATCTAATTACTAAGGGGTTCGCATCTAGAAATAAAGAGGTTATAGTGCCCCTCTACTCATCACTCATCAGACCCATCATAGAGTACAATTCCCCATTTGGGATGTACCTCACAAGACACTTCCAACAGCTTGAAAGACCACAAAAGCACCTCACTAAGAGGATTACTGGCCTCAAACATATGTCCTATGCAGCCCGACTGAAAAAACTCCGGCTGTACTCAGTGGCATATCGCTTACTCAGAGGTGATCTCTGCCTGACTTACAAAGCCATGTCCAACTCAGAACTGATGGACATGCTCCACCTAAAGAAATCCAAGTCACTGCGAAACACGCGCTCTAGTGAGCTAAACCTCGCCATAACAATAAATAGAACATGCTGGAGGGATAGATTCCTGTCACAGAGACTCCCCATGCTTTGGAACAAAATTTCTAATTACATTAGGCAGAGCCCCGCACTAACACTCTTCAAGAGAAGCCTTGACGAGTGGATGGGTAACAGAAAGTATACCCCTGGGATCACTTCATTGGCCCTGCTTGACAGAGGCCCAGTTAAATAATCAATGGGGCGGCGAAAGCTGAGACACTCTGGCTAGGCTTATAAATGCCCTCGGGCAGATAGCCTAGTACCTACCTATGAACCTATGAACCTAAAAGTCAAAGTTTTACTCCAACAACTTGCAGTTCAGCATGTACTCAAAGTGATGCAATATAAAAGCCATAAAACACAGATAATAGAAATCAGAACTCAATTTATTTCTATGCCTGGCATGAGTACACATCTGGAACATCAGCAGATTTACTCTTTAACAAGCTAAACTGAAAACTAAGTGCTCAAATGAGCAGAAAATCACACTTGGCACAGTACATTGTGTAAAAAAGCAGACATCTGCAGTACAGTAGCTTGAGATATTAAATGAAATAGAATTTTCACATTCCTGGTGTTAAATTAACTGGTTTGAGGTTGAGTCCAGTAGACTAAGTAAAATAAGAACACTGAGGTTGTATCCTGAGTTCATTTCAAATGACATACCTATGGAATGCATTGCTCCCTGTAACTATACAGCCTTGTGAAACCCAGCCAAATGATGTGCCACTGTGTCCAGGCTACAGCAACTTAAAACAGCAAGTAAGCCAAACAGACAATAACAGCTTTAACTCTGGGGAACACAAGTTACTTCCTGTTAGTTCTACTTGCTATTAAATAAGATTAAATAACAGAGAATATTTTCTCAATTCCCTGTGAGTGGAGGGATCAATTTCTTTGTTAAGTCTGATAACAACACTTATAGTGGGGCACCTGTTGTGCTACTTTGTGAAGTCCTATCAAATGGAGAGCAGAGGCATGCAGGCCACAGTAAGGAAGCCAAACAGCTAATAAATAACAGCTTCATCTCTCCTGAGAAACAAATGTTTCTCCAAAGATACAGCAAAGTTACTTCCTGTCACAAAATATATTTAGTCTCAAGCTACTTTTAACCTGAAGTAGTACCATTACTATTAAATAAAGTTAAATAACAATAAAGATTTTCTCACTTTCCTGGTGGTAGGGGGATTGGTTTGTTCATCAAGTCCGCTAACAGCACTCACAGAAGCCATGTTATAATACACAACATCAAGTGCCACTGGTTAGTGTAATTCCACCCTTAGGTATAGTGTCAAGTACTGAGTGCAATTGGCTATCTTAATAACCCTCATTAGGTATGGTACAGGTGCCAAATGTAGGAGGATACAGTGATAACATCAGGTATAGTAAGGGGTATTGGGATAATGCCAGGGACAGGTACTATGGAAATACCCTCCTTAGATGTGGCACTGGGCATTGGTGTAGGTAATTATGGTGTTTCCTGTCCCTTAGTTGTCACACTGAACACTAGGTGCAGATAGCTATAGTAAAACTCCCACTAGGTATGGCACCTAGTGTTAGGTGTGATTAGTTATGTTTGTACCTTGACTTGGTATGGCACAGGTTGATTAGGCAGATGGCTATCTGTTCGGGAGTGATGGGAGGAAGAAGCTGTCAGCTGGTGAGATCTAGATGGAGATAGCAATGATAAAACCCTCATTAGGAAACGTGATGGGCTGTGGGTTAGGATGGCTATGTTAGTACCCCCTATTACATTTGGTGGCAGTGTCTTGTACAGATGGCTGTCAGCAAGAGGGCTCTGGATGCACATGTCTATGGTAATTCCCCATTAGGTATGGCTTCAGATGTCAGGTGCATATGCCAATGGCAATATACTCTTTAGGCATGGCAACAGAAACCACTTGTAAGAGGCCATCAGCTGGTGGACATTTGGCTGCAGTGATTTGTCTCAACAGGCATATACTGTATGCTGCTAGATATTGGCTGATAGAGATGTGGGCAGCTGTGGTAGGTTGGTCACTGAGTTCTCAGGTGCAGATGGCTATAGTAATACCTCCCATTAGGTCAGTTGATGGGCATCAGGTACAGCAGTGGCGGGCTATAGTGCCCTGAGATCAGTATGAAAAAGCATCAGGTGTAGCTGGCTATGGTAACACTTCTCCATTATATATGGCACCACTTTCTGGGCATAGGCTACTTTTGAAATACATATCATTAGGTGTAGCTTTATACCAGATTAGACAGAATATCAACTAGCAGGAGCTTTTGGCTTTCTTCTGGATGCAAGGGAGTGCAGGTGGCTGTCACCTAGCAGGTAGTGGGTGTAAGCTGTTATCCAGTGATAACCATTCAACTCACTAAGGTAATACCACCCATTAGGTAATGGGTGGTAATATCCCTTATTAGGTACAGCACCAAGCAAAAAGTGTGGGTGGTTTGTGTAATGCCACATTTAGGTAAGCTGTATATGACACAATCCCAGCAATAAACCTCCAAGGTCCTCACCACCAAAGCACGACCAAATAAGAATATTGGAAAAAACAAGGATGAGGAACTCCACGATGATGCAGCAACAAAGTACTTCTTTATTGGTAACAAAAAGAACAGGAAAGATGAGCGCTTTCTCGTACACACTGTACACTTCTTCAGATCTAAATCATATAGAATGTAGCAGGTCTTATATAATGCTACTAATTAACCATTTAGTAATTAGCATCCTAATTGATTAGTCAAGATGTACAATTAAACGTTCTAAGTTGTACTTAACATTCAGCAAAAACTGAAGAATATTTCCTGTTGCTGCAAACGGCAGCGTTACACTCATTACTCACATTCTAAAATCATTTCAATTATATAAAACCATAATGAATCATTCAAGTAATACCTCATGTTAATCAAACTCATATTTAGATTCAAAAATATAAAAAAGCATGATGTATAGCTAAATACATAAAATTTTTTAATCAACTTTAAAAAACCAAGAGAGCAATGCGTTTAAATAAAGTGCATGTGCATAATAAAAGATCAGAAGATAATAATCATAATGACAATTTATATAAGATAACAGTATAAATCTCCAAGAGCTCTATTTGTAGATGTTTCGTTACCCAAAACTGTTCATATGTTATGTCAGATAACAAAATGGGAAGTTATTCAAAAAACCACTACGCGCTATTTTGACATTAATAGCACTGCTAGAACCACACTATAGCACAACCCCACATTTAGGTAAGCTGCTAGAAACCAGGTGCAGGTGGCTTCATTATCACAAAGCACACACGAAGGTTATATAAAAGTGTGCTTTTCTGCTTATGTGAAGTTTTATTACTCTGTAAAGGCTATATGCCAAGGCGCTAAGAGAATCTTGTGTTTTATTTAAAATAACAGCTTATTGGGATTTCTGGCAGTTCACGATAGTTTTTTATTATATTTTCTTGGATTGTGGTATTGTGGCTTCATTATCACCCCTGTTAGGTAAAGTGCTGAGTGCCAAGTGTGGATTTCATTAATCATATCTCCTAAAGGTATGGCACTGGGCACCAGATGAGGGTGGCTATTATAATACCTCATTATGTATGATGGCAGAAACAACATGGTTATCTGATGATAGGTGCCATTACAAGTGGCTGTCACATGGCATTTTCAGGTGTCTGTTTGCTATCAAGAACCATATATGGGTGGCATTGGTAATGCCATTCATGTTTGGCACAGTGCACAGGGTGTGGGTAGCTATGGTAAAGCCTCCACTAAGTATTATGCCAGGCATGGGTGGCTATATTCTGGAGTGTGCCAGGTGTAGGCAGCTATACTATTAATCCGGCATTAATTATGGCACCAGATTGGGTGGCTTTGGTAACAGCTTACTATTAGCTATAGTGTTTATCACTTGATGCAGGTTGCCATCATACAATAGCTGTAAGTGGAGATGGCTAGCTGGCAAGCATCTGGTGTGGATGGGTATCAGACTACCCCATCAGGAATGGCAGAGGGCACTGGATTAAGCCAGCTATGGTAATACTTCCCATTAATTATGGCAACAGACAGGTGACCATGGTAATACCTGCATTAAGTATGAGTACAGCATGTGGGTGACAACAACATTACCTTCTGTTACTTAAGCTACCCGGTTCAAAGTGCAGGTGCCTATGCTAATGCCCCCATTAAGTATGACAAATGGGCACAAGATTCTGGTTCATATGGTAAAACCTATGAGTTATCATACCAGGCATTATGTGTAGGTAGGTGTGGTTATAAGTGCATTATGTATGATGCTATCTGTGATGCCCCATCACTAGCCCAGAAATCAAGGACCCTAAATCCTCACCAATGACAACAGTGGGGGACATACACACTGGGAGGATGACAGGTGCACACACAGTATTTCCAGATGCATCAAGTACAATTTTCCTTAAGAGCACACAGAGACCACAGTCAGTCTGGGGCTGGTTTCTCTCTCCTTCTCCAGATCCTCAATAAGAATCCCCACTGGCGCAGCTATAGAGTTGAGATCTCAGCTGAGTGACCAAACCAAAGCCTCCAGCATCCCTGCCTCAGTAGCTGACACACACACACTCTTTCAGGTTTGATTTACACACACACACACACACACACACACACACACACACACACACACACACACACACACACACACACACACACACACCTGGGAAAGGCTGGGGCAGGTTTCCTAGCTGCTCCCTTCTGCCTAGACTAAAAGGTAGTCATGAACGCCACCAGTAACTCCTTATCAGCTACTTTAAGGCCTGTAACAAAGGGTGTCCAGTCTTACTGTGTAATGTTACTATCAATACAAATGGCAGTTTGACCAAGAGCAATGCTATTAGGAGTGGCCCACAGTGTCACCAAATAAGTATGTAAGTAATCTCAGAACTTAAATAGCCACAATGAAATGTTTAAATATGTTTAATAATAAATAATAAATGAACATGAAAATGCTCAGTGAACAACCACAGTTACATCAGAATTCAAAATCACAGGAATATTTAAAACAACATTGCAGGACAGTCTCAAATAAATAAAGAAAAACATCTAAATTAACCTCAGCTATATTCCTGACTATATCTAAAAGAAATTACTGTACCCTAGTTAACTTAATTACAGAGCAAGGCAAGTGTGGTGAATGGATCTTCTAGCTGATGTTGTTGGGTCCAAGTCAGAATATAGAATACTCTGTCTCTTTCTCTCTCAGAAACTTCTTAAATTAATATCTCAAATATTACTGCTGGGTTAGCTTGCAGCATGGCATCACTTCTTGTCATCTGACTTAAGTTCCCAAGCTAAACCCCCATTGCTAGAAACTGCCAGCCTTTAGCATCTACCTGTGAAAAATACATATCCCTCAGATCTTTGCAGCTGTTGGAAGACATAAAACAATAAAACACAAGACAATGCAGAAGGATCCCTAGTTTTAGACATCCTGTCTCCTTGCTGCATTCAAATAATCTTTTATGGCGCCATTATACAATAATTTAATTTCAACTATTTTTCTGAAGTTTTGCAAATTAACCTTCTATGTTCCACTGTTAAAATATATACATTTACACAGTTACAATAGTGTATATACATTTCTGTTCTTTTCCTTTAGGGTACACTGTGGCTACATCTTTAAGCACAGTACTTTAAAAACCCTTTCAATACACACTTCTGTACCAGCAGTTTGATATACAGACAACATGCAGTTCTAATACATTTTAACACAAGCATATGAATCATGTTGATATTCACAAGTGACATATGATTATTTACAGATTTCCAGCTAGCTGTGCTGACAGTACCTCCTTTTGTCAGTTGATATTGTAGTACACCTATTAAGTAAGGCACCAAGTGACAGGTGAAGGTGCCTGTGGTAACACATCCATTAGGAATGGTGTCAGGCTCCTACTGTTGGTGGCTAACAGCTAGTGGAACCCAGGTACAGGTGGCTGTTCTTTGGCAGACACCATTGGTGGTAGTTATTGTAATGCTTCCTATTAAGTATAGCAATAAATGTCAGTTGTCTACATTACTAACCCCCAAATGTATGGTATATGAAGCTGTTTTCAGCACACTGTGGTAAATCTCCTCAGTAGTATGGCTCCAGAGACTTGGTGTAGTTGGCTATGGTAAAAAAAAAAAAAACATTAAGTATAGCACCAGCCACAGGGGACAGAAGGCTTTGGTAATTTCCCCTTAGGTGTGGTACTGGTTGCTTTGTGAGTAGCTATGGCAATAGCCCCATTACATACCATTATTTGCCAGGAGCAGGTTGTTATAGTAATACACTTATTACATATGACACCAGGTTCTGGATGCAATTGGCTACTAGCTGTCAAACACTGTGTGTTGGTGGGTATCAGCTGGTGGGTGCCCTATAAGGGTCAGTATGGAAATGCCTCAATCTGGAATGTTGCCAGATGCTAGGTGGCTATGATAATACAGTCCATTAGGTAGGATGCTTAGCACTGGCTGCACTGACTATGGCAATATTTCCATAAAGTAAGGTGCTAAATTTCAAGTGCAGATAGCTATGGTAATACCACCTTTTAGTGATGAATGCAGGTGCCTATTGGCTGTGGGTGTCTATTACCTGGTGGGTGCCAGGTACATGTTGCTATGCTAATACTCTATTAGTTATACTTTTGCTGGCTATTTTGTGGTGTGTGCCTAATGTATTAGTTGTGTTAATACTTTTTGACACAAATCAGGAAAAAATAAACATGAAAGTGAAGACTTCGAAGCTGAGTTCAGTAAATCAACCACCAAGAACAAAAAACTGATGTAAAAAACAAGAAAAACGGCTCAGGAAAAATGCCAGCGTCCACAAACAAGTATTTAATAAAATCAATGTCCTTCAAAAACCAATGTTGTGATGGAAAAAAGTCCAAAATAAGCCAAAAAACAAGAATCAACAAATCCAAGTGTAAAGCGCTTTTCGTCTGTTAATATAAACAGACTTCTTCAGACAAATGCACTCTGTAAGTCAAAGGGAATTTAAATGCAGCGCAAGTAGTCACATGACAGATGTTACTTAAAGTTAACTCTTTCAGAGTCAGAGCAGTGCTGACTTACTTTTCACCTTTTAAAGAGAAAGACAATATACAAAAATCAAGAAAGCCTAACAACAAGTAATTTGAGTTAAACACAGTGGTTCAATGTGTTTCATGCATTGCATTTTAGTTATTTTACACTCTACTTCTCAAAAGCGAGAAGTGTATATGTGTATTATTACAAACCAGGATATTATATCAACGAACATTAACGTATAAAAACATACAAATGCTAATGGTGAATGTGTTGTCATGTCAGTACCTGTGTATGAAGTACTGAACAGGGCTACACCATTTTACACTTAATGCACACAGTCCTCCAATGTGCATATTTTGCATTTGACCAACCAGAAGATAGGTGTCTATTACTTGTTGTGTTTTAGTACATTTCAAGTTTGTTTAGTATTTAATGACATTGTTCTAATAAGTGTCTAATCCTGTTCTGACAGGACAGGTTATTAAATATACACCGTACACGCGGTTTAATACATTGCTGTTGTTTGGGGTGGGGGGGGGTGTAGTGCGATAGTGTTACACGTATGGGCACCTAAAATCTCCCTTTTCAGAGGCTATTTCTGGGTCAGAGGTATCAACCCCTCCCTAAAGCCCATAAGAAAATGGATGTTTCTACTAAGGCTAAATCCTTGCCTTCGTCCCCGGCTGGGGACTCTCACCAACCAAAATCTAAAAAGGCTAAAATTTCAGCTCTGGAGCTCTCTCACTCAGCCCCAGTGCTTTCGGTGCCCAGACTTTGGCATTGAGGCCTTTGGCTCCATTAGTGATTTTGGCTCCATCCTCTCCTGCAGCCTTCTACATATTGGCACCGAGGGGCTCCTCAGTTCAGACCTTTACCACTGTTTTGGCACCGACCGCTCAGTCGGTGCAGACCTTGACTGCGTCAGCTCTGAGATCCTCCTCAGAAGCGAGGCCTTTATTACTGACTCCAGTTTTGTCGGTTCCAGTTTCGGCACCGACAACCACTTCGGCACCGATCCCTGTGTCGGTGCAGACAATGACATCGGCACCAATGACTTCTTCGGTGCAGACTACAGTTGTAAAGCCTTTCTCGGCACCGTTGTCCTCTGTGCAGTCAGATGAGATGGGCACCAAGTCTACCTCTTTTGTGGACAGGCCTGTGTCTCCCTCAGTTTCTGTGAGGTCAACTAAAAGTCTTTCTGAACATGATGTGTTGCGTCATGTGGACCAGGCTTTCTTGGCCAGAGGTATTCCACCCCCCAGGAACTATCCTTCCTTGGGAGGTGATTACCCATCTCTAAAGACACCTTCTTATTCTCCTCCTTCATTGCCTTTAAAGTTCATGGATATAGTACAATCTTCACCTTCTGTTGTTCCCTTTATGGATCTCACTAAGGAACCACAGTTGCCTTCATGGCAGGATAGTTTTGCTATGACCCAGGATGTCAGCTGTGACACGCATAGCTTGCTGCTCCACAGCCATCCAGGGACTCTGAGTCGGCAGGCTGAGCCATTTAGGGAAGGAGCGCCCCCTGGCCTTGACATACACTCCTCTCTGGGTGGACCAGCCTTCCAACTGATGAAAAAGGCTTTCACTGCTGCTGGTGATACCGGACTGTCTATACCTCTGCCCTCCTCTGGTATACTTGTTTTACAAGTCACACCTAGCGGACACCGGGTGCAAGGGCCTCAGGACATATTCCCTCAGGAATCCCCTTTTCTGTTGTCTTCCCCAGCTTCTGCTGCTGAGGAGGTCCACCGGAAACGTTTGTGTAAGAGGAAGCACATGGACTCCACAGAGGAGTCTCTCACCGAAAACACAGATATCGATGAGGGGGAAGGATCCCCTCGGTCACCCTCTGAGGTATCCTTTGGCGATATCCTTGAAATCCTGAAACAGAGAGGTGACTGGCAGCCCTCTAATCCGACCCCTGAGGAATCTGTATTCCTGCAGGCTTTTTGTGCCCGGCCCCCTACCTCCTGGGTTACTCCACCTGCCAATGAACTTGTCAAGATCATCGTGCAGCATGCTTGGAAGGTCCCTGATACTGTTGAAGCTATTCCCCGAAGGCCAGATAAGATCTTGTCCCCTCCTGCTTCAGATCCCCATTGGTCCAAAGGTCTTCCTGTAGATGCTTTGGTGGTGGTGGCCACAACAAAAAAGGATTTGGCAGAAGAAGAAAGCCCGACTGTCCATCCACCTAACAGAGAGTCCCAGGCTTTGGACAGAATAGGGAAGCACACTTTTGCTTCAGCGACCTTTGCTATCAGGTCCCTGAATTATATGGCACATTTTACCAGGCTTCAAAGGGATCTGGTTTCTGAGCTCTCTGAAACCTTGGCTGGTGCAGTGTCTGATGAGGTCTGTGACAAAGTGGCCTCTCAGCTGGCCACCATTGTGTCTATATCTAACTCCTCTATGGGATTGATATCTCACACATCAGAAGGAGCAGCTAGAGAGGCGGGTTCAGCTGCGGTCTTGAGATGACATGCCTGGCTGTGCTTGTGCAACTTCGCAGAACCTTTTAAGTCTTCCTTTCTTAATGCCCCCATTGAGCCCTCCTTGTTGTTTGGGCCCAAAATTAAAAGCACACTGGCCAGATGTGAACAAGATGGTAAGACCCTTTCTGCTGTAGGTGTCCGTTATTCTTTCCCTCAACGTGCTTTCTCCCGAAACCAAAAGAGTGGGAAGATATGGTTCAAGAAATCTCAGGGTCCTTTCCGTGACACACAGGCTGAGTTCTCCCCCAGAGGCAGAGGGGGAAACTCACAGGGAAGACGCTCCTTTTGGGGCAGATGGGGACCATGTAACCAGGGTTCCAGGGATTCTTTCCCTAGTCAATTCTACCAGCGCTCCTGAAGAGCGGCCCAACTCCTTTCCTCTGGAGGTGGTTGGGGGACATTTCCCCTTGTACCCTTCTGCCTGGCTAACCATCACCACTGATTCTTGGGTACAAAGGATCATAACCAGAGGTTATCATATCCCTTTGATCTTTGTCCCGTCCCTTCAAAAAAAATTTCCGATGTTCCACCCAGTCAAAGGGAAAAAGCAGCACTAGAGACAGAAAAGTTGCTAAGAAAAAGAGTCATCCAAATAGTCCCTCCAGACCAGATAGAATCCGGATTCCACTCAAGACTATTTTTGGTGCCAAAAAAAATCGGGGACTGGAGACCAATTTTGGATCTCAGTGTATTGAACAAGTTTGTGAGAGTACAAAAATTCCAGATGGTCACTATACAGTCTATCCTCCCACTTTTGGAAAAAGACGATTGGATATGCTCTATAGATCTTCAAGATGCATCCTACCACATAAAGGTGGACAGGTCATCAAGAAGATTTCTGCACTTCCATGCAGGAGCCAGTCACTACCAGTTCAGAGTACTGCCCTTCGGACTCTCTACAGCCCCCAGAGTGTTCACAAAGTGCATGGCAGTTGTCACAGCTCACTTGCAACTTCAAGGATTTCAGGTGTTTCCATACCTAGATGACTGGCTCATTTCCGCCCCCACCAGACATCTACTGGAAAAAGCCTTGGCATACTCTCTCCTCGCTGTTCAAAGGCTAGGCATAACCATAAACTGGCAGAAATTCAATCTCACCCCATATCAGTTGACAGAATTCATAGGGGTTATCTTGGACACAAAAAACTGCAGAGCTGCTTTTCCAAAGCACAGAATTTTAAGGATAAAGCCACAACTACTTCCAATCCTTTCAAAGGAAAATTCCACGACACACTCGGTTCTACAGCTGTTGGGTTCCATGGCAGCCTCCATCTCCATTGTTCTCCTGGCCAGGTTTCACATGAGGCTTCTACAATGGCTAGTGCTCACCCAATGGTATCCTTTTCAGCATCCTCTTTCAGCCATAATTCGAGTAACCCACAGGTGCAAACAGGATTTAAATTGGTGGATGACACACAATCTCTCTCAATGGTCTCACCCCTTTTTCCCCCAGCAACCCAAGGCCACAGTGACCACAGATGCCTCCCTGATGGAGTGGGGGGGCTATGTCAGGGGCAGACAGTCCAAGGCACTTGGGCCCAACCGGAAGCCCATCTGCATATAAATGTTCTAGAGCTGAGGGCAGTGCTTCTGGCATTGCAAGCATTCCATCCCCTGCTGCCGTCTGGGACAATTGCGATTCCATCAGACAACATGGCGGTGGTCTGGTACATCAACAAGCAAGGTGGAATCAAGTCTTACCCCCTTTGTCGAGAAGCCATGAGGATATGGCAGTGGGTGATGGCTGCCAACCATTTTCTTCTAGCAACACACATTCCTGGGAGTTCCAACGTGATAGCAGACAGGCTCAGCAGGTGCATTCTGCAACATCACGAGTGGTCCCTGAATCCCTTGATAGCGGCGGAGATCTTCCACTGCTGGGGCCGTCCTTGCTGCAACCTCTTTGCATCCCCAACCAACTGCAAATGCAGCAACTACTTCACCCTGATTCCCCCTCTGGGACAGTCACTCCAGGGATGCTCTAGTCCACGATTGGCCCTTGGGTCTTCTCTATGCATTTCCACCCTTTCCTCTTATTCCCCAGTTTCTGAAGAAAACCCGGCAGTTGAAGAGCAAGGTAATCCTCATAGCACCATATTGGCCATGACGGATTTGGTTCCCATTCCTTTGGCCTCACCTACTAGATCGGCCATGGATCCTCCATCCAATCCCGGAGTTGATCTCACACCCACAGAACCTGATTCATCCCAACCTGAACAGCCTGAAGCTAATGGCTTGGCTACTCCAAGTCCCTTGATTGCCAGGCAGAATGATCTTTCTTTACCAGTACATGATATTCTCATTGCTTCTCATAAGTCTTCCACTAGAATTACTTATCTGAGCAAGTGGAAGAGATTTACCTGTTGGCTGAAAGATAAACAAGTAGACCCCTTATCAGCACCAGTGTCAATAATACTAGACTATCTGGTCAACCTGTTTCAATTGGGTCTATCGGCCTCTACCATTAGAGTTCATTTGGCTGCAATTTCTAATTTTCATGAGGGTGTCCAAGATTCCTCTCTTATGTCCCATAAATTGTGCAAGACCTTCATAAAAGGTGTGAATCATCTGAAGCCACTTTTTAGAGAACCTATTCAACCATGGGATGTATCATTAGTGCTACAAGCTCTGACAATGGCACCTTTTGAACCAGCCTCTTCTTGCGACCTCAAGTATTTGTCATGGAAAACCTTGTTTTTGGTCGCTATTACTTCTGCCAGACATATTTCTGAACTTCAAGCTTTATGTATCAAGACTCCATACTTGGTTTTTCATAGAGTTAGAGTGTCTCTGAGAACTAATCCATCATTTCTGCCTAAAGTGATCTCTGAAATGTCCATTAATCAAGCCATTGAATTGCCAGTTTTCTTCCCCAACCATTCAAACAGAGGAGAGTAGTGCCTACATACCCTTGATATACACAGGCAAATCCATTTTTACCTTAACAGGACTAAACCTTTTCATAAATCTGACCAGTTATTTTTGGCCTTTTCTGGATCTAGATTAGGATCTGCTGTTGCTAAGGTCACATTAGCTAGATGGTTGAAGGACTGTGTGACCTTTATTTATACACAACGCAATATCTCATTGCCTACTACCATGAAAGCTCATTCAACAAGGTCGGTGGCAACTTCTGCTGCCTTCCATGCCAGAGCTTCTTTACATGACATCTGTGCAGCTGCCACTTGGGCTACACCTCATACCTTCATCAATCATTACAAATTGGATTTGGCCTCCAGGGGAAGAGCATCTTTCGGTTCTATGGTGCTCAGGAATGTCCTTCCATGAGAGCCTCCCAGGAATTGAGGTAGCTGGGGACTCTGTCCCACACGTAAGGAATGAACGAGGATTTATACACTTTACAGACACTCCTGGGAAAGGCTGATACAGATTCTCCAGCTGTGCCCCTTTACCCAGACTATACGGCAGTAATTACTGCCACCACCCAGTTAATAATATCAGCTACTAAAAGGCCCTTAAAAGGGTGTCCAATTATTACTGTGCAATATTAATATCCAATGGTAATGTGACTATACAGTCTAAGGCTTATTGGAAGGGCTTAGACAGTAAACTCTATAAATATATAATGTACTCTAAAGCATACTTCATCTATACACAAAGCAGCCACAGGTAGAAGGTTTTTAAAATATTGAATAATAAATAATTAAAACACAAGACAAAACTACTACACCACAGGGATACCTAAGAGTTCACAGATCACACAGAAACTTAAAATAATACAGTAGGACAGGTCTGGTTTCAAAGAAAAATACCTAATTAATCTTTACTAGCTTTAACTATTCCTGCAAGATATCACAGTGCTACAAACTTACATGTGAGCATGAGCAGAGTGCTGATAAGTTAGATGTCCAGATCAAAATGCCCCTGCTCTCTTGTGAGAAATAGAATTTAAACATTACCAACAAACATGTCTCTAAGGCTCTCCCAAAACTACATCATTTTTGACACTTAGGTTTACCCAGTATTCATATTGCATCATCTTAACACCTGGTCTGAGTTCTCAGGCCACAAACTGCATTATTTAGCACCTCCTCAGAAACTTACAATGATACAAGACATTTCACATCTATATACTAACAGAAACTAAAGCAATAAAGCACCTTCCACATCTAAATTCTAGTCATAAACTTTAGCCTTAAAACAATGGGCATGAAATCTTAATCCAGCCCCCTTTAGGTAAAATTCTAACATGAAAGGATACAACATGCTTCACTGGGTCAGTAGAGTGCAATGTTGTCACATATTTTGCAGTTCCACATTTCACAGTGTTTCCCACATTTAAAAACACAAGCCTGTATTTTACATTTGTTTATACAGTTGATAGAATTATATATTAAATTCTATTTGACTAGGCTGGCAGCCTTCGCCCATCTCTCCCCAATCATCACACCTTGGATAGACATTTATTTTTGCATCCTATGCTGCAGAGGTTATTACAAAGAGTGATGAGGGAAGTAAGCTGAGTCAGGGAACCTCTCCGATTTTTTATTCCACCTTCTCTAAATCTTTCTGCTCCCTCAAGTAATTTTTGCAAGAAACAAAATAAACAGTTTCAGCAGAATGTTGGTAAGCAGAAATTTAAAAAGCAAAGGCTCCTGGATTCCAAAAAGAAAACAGAACCCTCCCACCCAGAACAAAAAACAGTCAAATAAGGCATAATAACTTTATGAGGGACCTTGTCCACCCCTTCCATCTTGGTAGTCAGTCTTGGTAGTCCAGTAATCCTTCCAGAAATTCTGAATCTCTGTTTCTGTCTCCTTGTCAACAGATTGTTTCAGACAAATCGGTCCTAAAAGGAATCCATCTTGGTTACAAATGGCAGTGGGAGAAACTTTCTTCTTTTCAGGGTATTCCTTCTCATTTGCCAAACCAGACTCTTCTTTTTCTGACTCAGTTATGTACCTGCTCAAGACCATACTGGCAACTCGCCACAGCTCAAAATCCCCTCCTCTGATTTCCATTGGTGGAGCCTAACCCCTGTCACCGAAAATCAATTATTCAGTCTTTTAGGACTCACACATTTGAATCTTCTTAGTAGCCCCTGTACTGGTGGATTACAGCTTTCAGACACAGGTAAGTTCCATTTGGGAACTTCCCATCAAATGTTGTCTATTTTGATCTGTTTCAACGTATGGGTTGTCAGATCCAATAGGCTCCAACCTCAAAACTGACTTGGAAGCTTTTACAGTACCGGGGCTCTGACTCCTCCTTACTAATTATTCCCTGTACTCAACTTCCTCCTCCCAGATCTCATTTGCTACCTAAGCTCTTAGACATGTATACTAGGGCTCTTCCTTGGATTTCAATATCCTTTTCAGTTGAATTGCAATTGTTCTTTCCTCCCCTACTACTGAGAGCATTGCTCTTTAGTATACAGTTTTGTAGAGTGTTTTCTGCATATTTACAGAGTTATTTTCTCTATTAGTATTGTTAGTAATAGTGTAGTGTTTTATAAGAGTTATTGTAGTTATTATGTCAATAGTAGGTTAGTGTATAAGATTACTAGTTTTTGATGTACATTTCTGATTGTAGTTCATATTTAGTAACATAAGAGTTTTCTGGATGTTTTAAAATTATAACTAGTGTATTAGGCATTGTGGTAGTTCTAAGCTGAGTAACAACAGAGTCCCAAGCTTAAAGAAATGTGTTGAGTGCAGGCACAAGATTCATGCCTAAAGTAGATTTACTGTTTAGGTGCTGCCCATTTAGAAGTAGACTGTGTGTCATGTAAAGCCTTTAGTTCAAGGTCTTTACAAGCAAGGAGGGAGAAACTAATAGTTAAAGATTTACTTCCCCTATAGACAGGGGCATCCTCTTCAGCTAGACCTTCATCTGTATCTCCTGTGAAGAAAGCTGACAAGGTTAAATCCAAGGATCAGGGTAAGGATAAAGATTTTCCAAGTCCAACAGAGAAAAGAAGAAATTTGGGGGGGGGGGGGGGCAGATTGGATGTTGTCAACTTTCATTCTGTCCTCAACTGTTGGGTTCAGATCCGATCCTCAGATCCAACTCAGCCATTATTAAAGCTTGTGGCAACCAAAAAGCTCTCGAGCTCCATTCTTACCCATAATACACAACCCCTAACATACCACATTTGTTTGTCACATTTCAGGAAAAGACATGGACAGCCACAGCTCTTGACTTTCTTTTTTTCTGTCATAAATCATGTTAATATTACTCCTTTACCCTTATTGCATTTGCTGTAATTCTTGTTTACCATCGTTGGTAACTCATTCCTTATTGCTTACTATTTCTACATGCTAGTGTAGCCTTCCTTACCATTTTTGGTATTTCCCTTTAGCTATTTCTCTTAAAAACAAAAAAAAAAAGATTTTCTTTCCTTTCTTCCCTTTCATCCTTTCAACTCGCCGGTATGTCTGAAAAAGGACCTTCTGGTTTCAAAAAGTGTGTAAAATGTAGACACAAATTGCCCCCCCCCCTTTGAGATGCTCATACACTATGTGTTTACTGCCTAGGCCTTCAACATCTCCAAGAGGATTGCACAATTTGCAAAAACGTCAATCCTAGGGCAGTTGCTGATAGAAAAAAACAAATTGATTCTTTGATTGTTTCCATCTACCTTTGTTGAAGCTATATCTGGGGCTCAATCCCTCAAAATAAAAATAATGTAGTCCTTGTCTAAGTCTCGTATGCCCTCTACTACCTCGACTCCATCTTCAGAGCCACAAAGAAAAAAAGTCAAGAACAGATCTGAAACCAATTCAGATTCAATATCCCTCAGATCCTAAGAAGAAATCAACGGATCCAAGATCTTTGGATTCAATAAAAAAAAAATCAATGGATCTAACTGCTTCAGATCTGATAATCCTTCCCAGGACTAGTTGTTCACCTAAATTTGACCCAGTGTCTTCCAGGATTCCCTCCCCTTTTTTGGAAAGGCATCGATCCAAGTCACCATCCCTAGCCTCATAGTAGTTTCATAGTTTCATAGTAGTGTACTAGGCTATCTGCCCTGGGGCATTTACAAGCCTAGCCAACAATGATGTGGCTTACGCCACCCCATATTATATAGTTGTGCCTCTCTAGTAGTGACACATGTGGGACCCCATTATTTAGTAAACTATACCTCTGTCTAGTAGTGACACTGAGGTGACTCCCGGGGTAAACTTACGATCTCCCATCCATGCATCGAGATTTTTCTTGAACAGTGCCAATGAAGGGCTCTGTCTCACATGAACTGGGATTTTGTTCCAGAGTACGGGCAACCTCTGTGTTATGAATCTATCCCTCCAGCATGTTTTATTCATATTTGTGCATAGGTTGAAATCTTTAGCTCGTGTGGTTCTGGTGGATCTGGATTTTTTGAGATGGAGCATGTCCATCAGTTCTTGGTTGGACATGGCCCTATATGTTAGGCACAAATCACCTCTGAGCAGGCGGTAATGCTACTGAATAGAGCTGGAGTTTCTTTAATCTAGCTGGATAAGGCACATGTTTGAGACCCATGATCCTCTTGGTGAGGTACTTCTGGGGTCTTTCCAGTTGTTGCATGTGCCAGGTGAGATACATCCCAAATGGAGCATTATATTCAATCATGGGCCTGACAAGTGAGGAATATAGAGGTACAATGACCTCCTTTGATCTGGATGAGAATCCCTTCATGATGAGATGGGCAAGGTAGAATGTCTTTCTGACCACTTTGGCAACATGGTTGTCAAAGGAGAGGTCACTATCGACTTGAGTCCCCAGGTCTCTGATTACTTCTTCCGTACTCAGTGGGTTATTGTCTATGTGATAATTTGTGGGTACTTTGTTTTTCCCAAAGGGGATGACTATACATTTTTTGGCGTTAAGTTTGAGGCCTTGATTCCGGCACCAGTTGTCCGTTTCAGTGAGACCTTTCTGTAGGATGTGTGTGTCAGCAGGTGAATCAACTATGGCACCCAGTTTGCAGTCATCTGCAAACTTTGTCAGCCATAATCCTCCCATATTTGCTTTCACATCCGAGAAGTAAATGCTGAATAAGAGTGGTCCCAAGACTGAGCCCTGTGGGACACCACTCGTGACTGGTTCTGAGTCTGACATGGCTCCAGCAATTTTGACCTTATGGGTTCTGTTTTTTAGCCAGTTTGCTACCCATCTTGTGACATATGGATTTACATTTAGGCTGCTGAGCTTGTCTATGATGCCAGAGTGTGGTATCGTGTCAAAGGCTTTAGCCAAGTCCAAGTAGGCAGTGTGGACAGCCTTGCCCTCGTCGATGGCACTAGTGACTGTCTCGAAGAAGTCAACCAGGTTTAAGAGGCAGGATCTACCTTTTACAAAACCGAACTGGGTGGGATCAAGGGTCTGTAGATCTCCAATATCGCCATTTATGAGTTCCATGATGATTCTTTCCATAGCCTTGCAGACCAGGCTGGTCAGACTTATGGGGCGGTAGTTACCAGGGTCAGTAGAATTTCCCCCTTTGTGGAGTGGGACCACTGTTGCTGTGTGCCAGTGTTCAGGTACATATCCTGTAGTGAGGCTAAGATTGAATAGCGTTTTTAGGTGCGGGTTTAGTTCATCTTGAAGTTCACGTAACACGCAACCGGGGATACCATCGGGTCCCATAGATGCTGTGTTTTTTGCTTTGTTGAGTGCTGATTTCACCTGTATGTCTGAGATGACAGGTAGGTTACATTCAGCAGGGATAATTACTACATCTTTAGGGGGTGAGGGAGGGGAGAAATTTGCACTGAACCTATCTGCCAGAATATTGGCAATGTCGGTAGGGTCAGTGAATTTTTTGTCGTTGTGTACCAACTCAGAGCATATCTGAGAATTTCCTCCCAAGGTTCTGACATAATTGAAGAAGGCCTTGTGATTGTCTTTGGTATCCTTGGCAATCTTGCTCTCAAAGTTGGCTTTAGATGTTTTTATGAGAGAACGTAATTTTTTACTTGTGCTGATCAGGGAAGCCTTTCCCTTGTGGGATTTGGCTTTGTCCTGCAGTAGCTTCCTTCTTTTGTTGTACAGTTTGTTTATAGCCGGGGTCCACCAAACCGGCGTTTTCCCTTGGTGGAGAGGGTCTTGGTTTTAGTTGGGATTGCTTGATCCATGCATTCTTGGAGATGTCCGTAGAAGGCTGTTGTGTAGGATTCAGCATTTTGGGATGTGGTTTCCATTAACCCAGTAGGCTTAAAGGATATCATTTCTGACTTAAGGAGTGTAAAGTCAGCTTTTGAAAAATTTTTCACTGTAGTCTTTTGTTCTGGGGGTGGGGGTGGGATATGTACATCCAACGTGATCAGTTTATGGTCAGATCTTACTAGTGAGGGGTTTATATTCGGTGCAGAGCATTTGGACCCCATGTTTGTGATAATCAGGTCAAGTATATTATCTCTCCTCGTAGGAGAAGTGACCAGTTGCTCCATAGCATTTGAGTTAATGAATTCTAGGAATCTTTGGGCTAGGGTGTTAGGGCTAGAATAGTGGGCCCAGTCTATGTTGGGGTAGTTGAAGTCACCCAATATGATGGTGTTTGGTGTGACATTCATATCCTCCAGTGTTTTCAGGAATGCTTGATGGGATTCCTGGGATTGGGAGGGTGTTCTATAACATGCGACCAGTTGTATGGCAGTTTTGCCTATGGTGAGTAAAACTTGTATGGTTTCTGATGCTTCATGGGTAGCCACCAATCGAGAGGTGTAGGTGTCCTTTATGAAAATGGACACTCCCCTCCTTTGTGGTTCGGCCTGGAACTTGAGGCGAAAAGCATGATATGAGGTATAGCCTGGTAGCTGGAGTGCTCTCAGGAGCCTTGAACCAGGTTTCAGTTACTGCACAGACATCAATGTTCTCCATACTAAGAAGTGCTTCGAGTGCCTGCATCTTGAGATTTAGACTTCTGGCGTTGAGCAGCATTACCCTTAATTTTTTCCATTTTGTTTTTACGGAGGTTGATTTGTCTTTTGAGCATTGCCTAAAAAGGCACTATGGGGTGGCAAGAGCCTTGGCCAGTATCCGAAGCCCAGTGGTGACAGGTGCAAGCCATCCCTTGCGAAGCAACGTGGCTTGTCCAGCATGTCATCCCAGGCTGACAGACATTGGATCCCCCTAGAATGACACCAGTGATTAAGCCAATTGTTAAAATTGATCATTTTGTCTTTGTACTGAGGCATCATTCTTGGTGAAGGCAGGATGCTGCTCAGGGTCAGGGTCATACCAGTCTGGGCTACATAATCGGAGAGCTCCTCAATGTCTCTTTTTATGTAGTCCAGGGAGGTACGTCTCAGGTCATTCACACCAGCATGGACAATGACTGCATCATACTTGTACTTGCTTTGGAGTGACCTGAGTGCATGTGTAATGTGGCGGATCCTAGCTCCCGATAGGCAGCTCACCGTTACCCTCTCCTTATTCAGCCTGGTAAGTGGAACGTCGGTGTGTCTGACTATAGAGTCACCTATTACTAGTGTCTCTGGCATAGTGTTTTGCCTTAGGGGCTGTGATTGTGTGACACACCTGTTGTTTGAGGTATGTGTTGTAGGTGTTACGTTTTGTGGGGGTGTATTTCTGAGTGTCTGCTTTGGAGGCCTCTGTTGTTTTGGTAAGTTTTTTATAAGAGCCTCTGAGTATGTCTTTGTGTTCTTATGTGTTTGGTTTGTAGTGGTGGTGGTTTTATGTGTGACTGGTTTTGCTTCGGGTGTGGGTACCTTCTCCTCCTGTCTGGTCTTGCCAGTCCTGAGTTGAGAGAGTTCAGCCTCCAGTCTGGCTATATAGTTGCATCTCTCACAAGTATTTGTGTTAGTAGGAAGGAGGAGAGGGTTGTCTGTGTACATGAGACAATTGTAACATTGTCTTAAGATTCCCAGGTTAACCAGCTGAACAAGAGAGGATGCTAGTGGTCTACCACTCGACATACTAGAATATTATAAGGAGTGCTATGCCTTTAAGGGAAGTGGGTATTCACAGGGATTAGTGGATGGCTGTAGTACTTACTTTAGTATAAGAGTGCTTACTTTATTATAAGAGTGCTTGCTAAGACTAGAAGTCCCGAAAACAGTGCTAATATATACAGCTAAATAGACTGAGTAGAGCTTTCTAAGTGAAAAATGGAAGAGCAGACTTGGCGGAGCCAGAAATAGTTTAAACCTGTATAACCACTGCTGCGCTATGCGCCCAACCGCGCAAAAACGCCCTGAGGCGGATTTTTATACAGGGAACTTGAAAAGAGCTAGAAATGGTCCAAAGCAACCAATAATTTACAGCTCAAGTGCTGAGGTCACTTCCCCCAGGGACAGATAGGCTGTTCAAGGCTCCCCACTCCCACTGGTGAGCTCAGAAACTTCCTTCTATCCAAGTAAGGCAATGGCCAACACAGGAACTACACACAGCCCAGAATACAGCAAAGCCAGCATACTGGTCCAAACTAGTCAAGCAAAGGCGGGAAAACAAGGAGTATTTTTTTTTTGTTTTTTGTTTTTTCAGGAAAGCACACAGAAATGCAATCTCATTCTTCCAGGAGTTTGAGGAATATGTGGATAGAATGATGAAAAGGTTTCTCTCAGCACAGATTCAGATGAGTGTTTTACCGGCTCCTACCCCCTCGGGACAGGAAGCCCATCTATCTACCACACAACCACTATTTGCTCCTGCTCTGATTCTTCTGGTCCTACACACAGGGGCATCCAGCTGAAGACCCCCCACCCAGACCACCCAGAAGGGTTTCATGATCTCTTCTGACATGTCACCACAGCATCCCACTGAGGAAGTCCCTGGGAAGAGAAAGTGCAAGAGGAGGCACTTTGACTCTCTGCAAAAGTCAGTCACTGAGGATACTGATTTTGATGAGGGAAAAAGGTCTTCATGATCACCTCTGGAAGTTGTCTCATTTGAAGACATCCTTGAAATCTTTAAGCAGAGAGGAGGTTGGTCCTCCAGCAACCCTTCACCTGAGGAATCAGTATTTCTGGAGGCCTTTGAAGCTGGCCCATCTATGTTCTGGGCTACTCCCCCACTAATGTGTGCATTGACTTGGTCTCTAGGCAGGTGTGGAAGGAGCCTGACTCAGCTGAGCCAATCCCTAAGAGGACAGATTGGATTCTGTGCCCACATGTCAGGAAGGAATTCTGGAGTATGGGGGTGCCCATGGAGGCCATGGTCATGATGGACGTCACCAAGAAGGAATTTGCTGAGCAAAGTTCTTCTGTTCATCCTCTAACTGGGAGTCTAGGGTGATGGACAGGTTTGGGAAGTGTGTATATGTGTCAGTGATCTTTATCCTTAGGTTACTGAACTATTTGGCACATTTTACTAGACTACAAAGGGACTTGATCAAGGAACTTTCAAAATCCCTTTCTGGGACCATTACTGCTGATGCTCAGCTGTCTGTGGCTTCTCATTTGGCTACTATCCAATCCATTTCAAATTCATCCATGAAGCTTATCTTGTATGCAGCTGAAGGTGTCTCAAGGGCAGCGGGGTCAGGCATATCCATTAGACTACATCCCTGGATGTGCTTATATGATTTTGGGGAGCCTTTCAAGTCCTCATTCCTCAGTGCATCCCTTGATGGCAGTTCACTGTTTGGTCCAAAAGTGAAGGACACATTATCCAGGTGTGAAAAGGATGGAAAGACCATCTCTGCAGTGGGCATACATTTTTTGACACCTCAAAGATCCTTTTCTAGGAATCAGTGAAGTGGTCAGAAGATGTGTTTCAAAAAGTCTCAGGGTCCTTTCCAGGACACACAAGGAGATAGTTCCCATAGGGGCAGAGGGGGGAACTCTAATGGATGATGCCCACACAGTAGAGGAGGCCTGCAAAACCAGGGGTCCAGAGATTCTTTTTCTGATAGACCCTATCAGCACTCCTGAAAGCAGGCCAGATTGTCCCCCTGTGGAGACAATTGGGGATTAACTATCCCTGCACCAGATAACCTGGCAAGATATAACAAGAGATACTTGGGTGCAGAGTCTTATTTCCAGAGGTTATATAATTCCCTTTTCTCTTCTACCCCCAACTGTATGCAAAATTTTCAGTGTTCCACCCAGTCAGATGCAAGCAGCAGCACTAGAAATACAAAAGCTGCTAGAAAAAAAGAGTCATTCAAGAGGTCCCTCCAGACCAGATAGAATCCGGAACTTACTCAAGGTTCTTTTTCATGCCAAAGAATAAAGGGGACTGGAGATCAACATTGGAGCTCAGTACCTTGAACAAGTCAGTTCGACATGCAAAGTTTCAGATGGTCACAGTTCAGTCCATTTTACCAATCCTGGGCAATTATGACTGGATGTGCTCGACAGACCTTCAGGATGCATACTATGACATAAAAATGAACAGACATCTCAGAAGATATTTACACTTCCAGCTGGGAGCCAGTCACTATCAGTTTAGAGCACTACCCTTTGGCCTCACCACAGCCCCCAGGGTGTTCACCAAATGCATGACAATGGTGGCAGCTAACTTGAGACTTGAGACTACAGGAGTTCCGAGTGTTTCCATATCTAGACAACTGGCTCATTTCCACCCCAATCAGGCATCTACTAACAAGAGCAAGAGATCAGGTACCTCAGATTTGTTCTCATCTGGGGATAACCATAAATTACAAGTATTCTCAGTTACAACCAACACAAACTTTGGAATTCATAGGAGCAGTCTTCAATACGATATCTGTGACAGCCTCTCTTCCTCTGTCAAGAGTTCAGAATATCAGATTCAAGGTCATGAAAATAATTTGCAATACCAAGATTTCAGCTCATTTGATCCTTCAAGCTTTGGGTCATTGTCAGCTGCCATAATCTTAGTTCCTCTAGCAAGATTTCATATGAAAATTCTTCAATGGATGCTGGCAACACAGTGGTCTATTCTTTACATCCACATGTCAGCACAAATAAGAATCGCACAGGCAGGCAAGAGATACCTGTGGTGGTGCATTCAGTCAGATCAGGTTCTACAAGGCTGTCCTTTCATTGTACCTCTACCCAAGGCCATAATGACCATGGACGCTTCCCATAATGGGTGGAGGGGCACTTCCTGGGGAAAACAGTCCAAGGCACTTGGTCTCCTGAAGAGGCGAATTAGCATATCAATGTCCTAGAAATGAAAGCAGTGCTCTTAGTGTTGCAGGCCTTCCAGGATGCTCTCCCTTTAGGGACAATTGCGATTCAAACAGACAATATGTCAGTAGTTTAGTACATCAACATCAAGGAGGAACGAGATCTTACCGCTTATATCGAGAAGCACTCAGAGTGTGGCAGTGGGTGAGCTCATCCAACCGCTTTCTCATAGTGAGACACATCCTGGAGAAGTCCAATGTGACAGCAGACAAATTGAGCAGGTCCATTCTCCTGCGTCATGAGTGGTGTCTTAACAAGAAAGTGACAGAAATGATTTTCCATTAATGTGGCCAGCCTTGCTGCAATCTTTTTGCCTCTTCCCTAAACAACAAATGCAGCAGCAGCTACTTTTCCTAATCTCCCTCCAGGGTAATCACTGAGGGATGTTCTACTTTATGATTGGCTCCCCAGTCTACTTTATGTTACCCGCCTATTCTCTTAATTCCAGTTTCTGCAGAAAGCTGCCAGGTTGAAGAGCAAAGTCATCCTCATTGCACTGTACTGGCCTCGACAGATTTGGTTCCCCTTCCTATGGCCTCATCTACTTTACCAACGTGGGATTCTGGATCTGATTCCAGACCTTGTGTTGCATCCAACAGGTATGATTCATCTGGATGTCTCAAACCTCCATGGTTTCTCCAATTCCGTTAATAGCCAGACAACCAATACTCTCTTCCCCATCCATCATATTCTTTTATCTTCCTATAAGCCTTCTACAAGAAAACCTTTCACAAGTAAATGGAACAGGTTCATTTGCTGGGTACAACAAAAACATATTGACCCCTTCTCAGCGCCGGTACATAGTATACTTGAATTTTTGGCAACAATTTTTAATGAGGGCCTAGCTCTTCAACAATTAAAGTTCAATTAGCAGCAATATATAACTTTTATATTGGATTTGAAAATTTTTCTGTGGCCTCTTCTAAACTTTGTAAAGTATTTCTGAGAGGCACACTCCTGCTGAGACCCCTGTATAAAGATCTTAATCTGCCATGGGATTTGAACTTGGTACTGCAGGCCTTAATGCATTCTTCCTTTGAACCAGCAGCTAAATGTGATGTTAAGTTCCCTAGCTGGAAAACAATCTTTCTAGTGCCATTGCCTCTACTAGAAGAATTTCAGAACTTCAAGCATTATCATCTAAACCTCCCTACTCAATATTTCATAAGAATAGAGTCACATTATGTACCAATGAGTCTGTCCTTCCTAAGGTGGTTTCATAATCCAATATCAAGCAATCCATTAATTTACCAGTATTCTTTCCTAAATATGCAAACAAAGGTGAATACATGTTGCATTTATTGGTTGTTCACAGACAATTACATTTTTACTTACATAGGACAAAAGAAATTAGGAAGACAGATCAATTATTTGTGTCCTTTGCAGATTTGAAGTTGGGCAAACCAGTTGTAAAGGTAACTTTAGCCAGATGGCTGATGGATTGCATTTCATTTATCTATAACAAGTTGGATCTAACCTTGAAAAAAGCTCTAAGAGCACACTCCACTAGGTCTATGGCAACTTCTTCAGTGTTTCTATCTACAGCTTTCATGGACGATATATGTGCGGCTGCAACGTGGGCAAACCCTCATACTTTTATCACTTATTACAAACTGGATCTGGTCTTGAGGCGAAGAGCAGCCTTTGGCTCAACTGTGCTCAGGAATATCCTTCCTTAGAGTCCACCTGGTAATTTAGGTAGCTGGGAACTCTGTCCCAACAGTTGAAGAGAGAATGAAAATTGGCAACATCAGTTAAAGAAGTTATGTACTTACCATAATGTTCCATCTGTGTTGTCCATTTTCATTCTTCCTCAACTTCCTGCCCATCAAACCCCAACCCTTAGCACAACAGACTTCTGGAAGAATGAGAAACTATAAGGACACCACTGTCCTTAATGTTGATCTCCAGATATAGTTTCTTCTGTAGGCTATATATAAATATATAGATAGATAGAGAGATAGATAGATACATACATAGATAGATTTTAGCATTTCCTACTTTAGATAAATCAGCAAACAAGATCTAGTGTATGTTAGGGTTTGGTGCATTATGGGTAAAGGAGGAGCTTGAGAGCTTTTTGGTTGCCACGAGCTTTAGTAATGGTCAAGTCAGGTTCGAGGATCAGATCCAAACCCAACAGTTGAGGAAGAATGAAACTGAACAACACAGATGAAACGTTATGGTAAGTACATGACTTCTTTTTATCTCCCAAAAAAGGTCACTGGATCTGGCAGTTTTTGGTGGTCCTGGGCCTAAAACAGCTTCTTGGTGCCAATTTGTCTCTCCTAGGGCCCGGTTTTCAACAGAACCGGTAAGCCTAAGACTGCACTCCCCAATACTGCAGGAAAAGCACTATTCCTATCCACCTTTGATAGCTTCATCCACTAGGTCATCTCAGACCATTACAGAACAAGATGTTAATAGGATGATTTGGAAGCTCCTTGAGACACAGATTCAACTTGGAGTCTCTCGGTGCCATCATTTACGATCGCAGCGAGTATCAGCGCAACCTACCTGCCACTTTTTTTCTCCAGTACTGGTTCATCCCATCACGACAATGGTTTTCTTGGTCCCAGCTTATACCAAGGCTTCTTTGTTGGTGTTGCCACACTGAAGCAAAGGGCCTCCAGCAGATATGATGGTGATAGCAGCAGCCACAAAGAAAGAACTTTCAGAAGAAAGCTCATCTGTTCATCCACCGAATAGGGAATCCAGGACAATGGACAGATTTGGAAAGTGGGCTTATACCTCAGTGACCTTTGCTCTTAGGTCCCTGAATTACTTAGTCTCAGAGAGATTTAGCCATGGAAATCTCTAAGTAACTCTTAAGTAACTTGCCTGTGGATGTCCAAAAGACAGTGTACTCCCAGCTGACCACCCTTCAGTCGACTTCCAGTGTTTTCATGTGTCTGTTATCCAGTAAAGTCAATGGCACTGCCACAGCAGCAGGTACTGGCATCACTTTGCTCACCTTTGCCTCAATGGGTCTTTGTGACCATGCAGAAAGTCCTTTATTAACATCCCATATGATGGTTCAATGCTTTGTGGACCAAAAGACAAAGACACATTAACCAGGAGCCAGCAAGATTTTAAGACTTTCGGTGCAATTAGCTTACATTTTTCTACTCCTCACAAATCCTTTTCCAGGAATCAGAAGTCAGGGAAAAAGATGGGGTTTCAGAAGTCACAGAGTCCTTACCAAGACCCTCCTGGTGATAGGTCTCCTCATGACAGAGGGGGAGGTAATTTCAGTGGATGTTGCCCAAGGGGCAGAGGTGGACTGCATATTCAGGGCTTTTGTGGTCCCTTTTCTGACAAGCCCTTCCAGCATCCCCCCAAGAGTTGCATGATTGCTGCACTCTGGAGGCAGTTGGGGGATGCTTATGTCTACACCCACTAGGCTGGCAAAGCATTTTAACAGATTCTTTGGTGTTAAAGATAATTTCCAAAGGTTATTCCATTCCATTTTCCCTTCCACCTCAAAACAAGAGAAAAAACGATATTACAACCAGTCAGTGGGGGACAGCAGCATTAAAGATATTGAAGCTGCTAGAGAAAAAAGTCATCCAGCTGGTCCCATGACAGCAATTAGAGTCTAGAGTGTATTCAAGATTTTTTTATTGCCAGAAAGACAGTGGATCTAAGTCATGTCAATCAACATTCCGGATGGTCACAGCTCAGTCCATTCTTCCTCTATTGAGAAAGTATGATTGGATGTGTTTTATACATCTCAATGATGCTTACAACCACACAAAAATAGAGAGACAGTCCAGAAAATGTCTCCACTTTTGGCTGGGAGCCAGTTATTATCAATTCAGAGACCTGCCTTTCAGTTTTATCACAGCTCCCAGGGCATTCACCAAGATAGTGGCAATGGTAGCAGCACATATGCATCTGTTTGAGATCTCAGTTTTCCCTGTGTGGATGATTGCCTCCTAGCTGCTACCTCAGAGCATCTTCTCAAACACCACCTGGAACTGGTGCTCCAACTATTACTAGATTTAGGGATTACAGTAAATCTCCTGAAAAGCCAGCTCCAACTTGCACACCAAATAGAATTTACAGGATGCAACTGCAACAGCATGTATATTACCTGATCGAATGTTTAGGATAGCTAATACCTAAATGTCAATCTGGTAATATCGAAAAATTAAAACAGCAAACGGCCGATTTAATGTAGGGAATGAATTCCCTCTGCCGCAAAAAAAAAAAAAACAAATAATAATTAAACCAAAATGAAGTCGGGGGCTTCATCCACCATACCCCCCCCCCAACTAAATATACCAACTTCGAGATTGCTCTACAGTGGGGAAAGGAGCAAAATCTGCATAACGGCCAAGGGAATTCTTTCCCAGCGTTAAATCAGCCATTCGTGTTTTTTTGCCTTCGCTATTACTAGATCGATGTTTAGGTATTCGCTAACCTAAATATTCGATCAGGTAATAGAAACCCACCTCAACACATCTTTAAAGATAGTACACCTCTCACAACACAGGATCTGTTTGCTCCGTCTAGTGGAAATACAAGTTCTTCAATACCCTTATCCCTCAGCAAGGCTTATACTCTGTCTTCTGGGAATTACGACTTCTTCGATCATGATGTTATCAATGACCTGATATCAGAAGTGTCCTTCAGTGGACCCTAATCGGTCAATGGTTACAAAATATTCATCTTCTGCATACCAAGATACAGATCACACAAACCTGCAAACAGCATGTGGCATGGTGGATAACATCTCCTTCAGTGTTCAAAGGACATTATTTTCATCTAAGATTCATCAGCAGTAGTAACCATGCATCATGCTGCAACCTCTTTTCCTCTTGTCTCAACAACAAGTGCAACAGTTACCTTGCCCTGATCGCTCCACAGGGTCAGTCAATGAGGGAGTCTCTAGTTCATGATTGGCTACTAGATCTCCTTTATATAGTCCCACATCTACCCACAATGAACATTTTTTTGTAAAAGAAAGACAGTGCAAGGCCAACCCTCATTGCTCCTTTCTGGCCCCAACAAATGTGGTTCCTATTTTCTATGCCCTCTACTTCAGCATTCCCCATGGATGTTAGAGCATTATCCAGATCTTCTGCCACACCCATTCAGACTGCCTCCTCTGGACTAGAAACCCATGAAACTAACCTTATGGTTTCTCTAGTTCTAACAATAGCCAGAGATGACAGGCTTCCTACAGCAGCCATCTGAACTTTTTCAGCCACTCAGAAGCCATCTACAAAGAAAACATACCATAACAAGTGGCAAAGATTTTCATTTTGCACTATCTCTATGGGAACAGACCCTTTTTCCACACCCATTCCATTTGTGTTAGAATTTCTAGTAGATCTTTTTGATAAAGGTTGTAGTTATTCTACTATTAAAGTACAGATTTCAGCAAAATCAAATTTCCATACTGGTTACAATGATTCTTCCTTGGTATCCTTAAAATTAATTAAGCCTTTTTTTAATGGGGATCTTTCTTTTGTGTCCACTGATCAGAAATCCAGTTCCTCCTTGGGAAATTAATATCATGTTACAAGCTTTGATCTAACCTCCATTTGAGCCACATATACTGCAAACCTTAAATTTCTCTATTGGAAGACTTTTTCTTATAGAAGTTACCTCAGCCAGAATAATTTCAGAATTACAGGCATTTTCTTCTGAGCCTCTGTATTTGTTATTCCGCAAAAATAGAGTTTCTCTGAGTACCACCCCATCCTTTCTTCCTAAGGTGGCATCTGAAACAAATTTGAATCAGTCCATAGAGTTATCAGTATTCTTTACATGATTCTCAAACAAAGGTGAATATACTTTGCATATGCTAGACATTCATCATCAAATCAGGTTTTACCTCCATAGAATGAAACAGTTTAGAAACTGATCAATTGTTTGTTGCCTTCTCAAAACAGAGGTTGGGAAAGGCTGTGTCTAAAGTAACACTTTCACAATGGTTGTCAGATTGCATTTCCTTTGTCTATATAGGGTAAGAAAATGTGATGTCATTATTCAAACCAAAGGCTCATTCACATAGAGCAATAACTACCTCAATGGCCTTCGCTAAAAGAATGCCCACTGAGGATATTTGTGTAGCAACAAACTGGTCAACAATACATACCTTTGAGTGTCACTATAAATTGGATTTACAATCCAGATCACATTCCTCACTTGCTTCCATCATTCTCAGGAATATCCTTCCTTGATACCACCCAGAAAGACAGCTTGGAAATCTGTCCCATGTGTTGAATCGGATAAAAACAGACAAAACTGGATACAAGCATAACTATAGATTCATGTTGTCTGATTTTCATCTGGTTCAACATCTCTTCCTCTTCCCATCCAAATAAAAATCTAATGTTTTGAGATGACTGGTGGAATACAGTTTGCACCCTGTCTGTGTATAACCCTATGGGCGGTTTTCATTACCTTTTCTTTTGGTTGCTGTTACTATAAAAGGGTCTATATTAAAAGCCCAAAAGGACTAAAGATCGAGTGTATGTACATCGATACATAAAGGTCAATGTACAGCGAAACACTAAAACAGCAAAATCTGAAACACCGAACGAGTTCCGTCATCAGAATGCGCCACACAGGTAAGTAAAAAATAACACTAAATAATTGATTTAACATGCTCTTGCAGGGGGGAAGCCCCCCATGCACCCCTCTCACCCCCCTACCAAAATATACCAACTCTGAGACCGGACTACAGGGGGAAAAGGATATATTTCCTTATCCCCATCACGCTGTTGACCAGGAAACACGGCCGGCATTTCAGATTTCACTGTTTTAGTGTTTCGCTGTTTATGTATATCGACCTTTATGTGTCGATGTACATACACTTGATCTTTAGTCCTTTCGGGCTTTTAATATAGACCCCTATAAAATGTATAATGTTTTCTGTATTTCTGAAAGATGTGTATTTATAGGAGCAAAACTCAATTGAAGAAGGAAGTGGAATGCGGGGAATTATGGTTAGGAGAGGAGTCAGAGACTTCGTACTGTAAAAGCTTCCAATTTGGTGCCAAGGTCGAATCCCGTAGCATCCAACAACCCATATGTTGAACCACACGAAAATCAGCAACGTGGATCTAGCACGATGGCAATTACATAACTTTCTTTTCCTCTTTATTATTATATACTTTTGATTTATTTCTGTTTTATTTAAATATATATATATATATATATATATATATATATATATATATATATATATATATCTACTTTCTTTGAATAAAAAAAAAAATAACAGTTTAAACTTCATTTTGCAGGGAGTTAGCCCCCCTGCACCCCCCCACTACATTAAATATACTAACTCTGAGATCACACTACAGTGAGGAAAGAGGTATATTCCCCTTATCCCCACTGTAGTGCTCTGTTTTATTTAGATTGCTGGTTCGCTGAACTGGAATTTGTGAAAGTGCACTTTCGTTGAAGTGCACTTTCATGAAAGTAAGGTTGTACTTTCTTTATTTGAAATAATGGTATTTCGATCAAAGAAAGTAGACCCATATAATATATATTTTTTTCCCAGGGAAAAAAAAATCACTGTTCCCTAACAAAAAAAAAAACCTGCAGCCTTAAACTTAAACTAAAATGGGGGGCTTCGCCACCACACCCTCCTACTTAAATATACCAACTCCGAGATTGCACCACAGTGGAGGAAATAGCAAAGCCCTGAAAATGGCCCACCATTTTTTTTCCCTGGGGAAAAAAAATTGACGTGCCATGGCTTCATTATTTTCATGTTTCGGACATTTGGGTTCGATATTACATCGTTCGAGCTGTTTGAAGTTCGAAGATGTAATATAGACCCATATAAATATGTATATATATTTATATACATGTGTGTGTGTTTTAACTATTTATTTGAATATTCTTACTGTTTACTACTGCTGTTAATTCCTCTAGGAAATCTGACTTACTACATTGTTATTTGTATCATAATACAGCTTTTACACAGTTATGGGAGTTTTTGTGTTTTATGGCTTGTACTAAGAAAATTAAGTTCTGTGGAATCTGAACATAGGCTTCTAGCTTTTGCTGTTCATCTGCTTCACTTGCGAGTTCTGTCAGGAAAATATTAAGTTTTTCCACTTTTTCTACATTTCTATGATATTTATTACTGATTTAACACTATTACTACTATAGCTGTTTATATTGTTAATCTCAATTTTATCTGCATTTGCTGTGGAGATATTTTTTTATTTCTTAGTAAATGCATATTTGTACTGTTTTAAAAGGTTTTTATATAATTTAAGGGCATATATTTGATTTTTTTTCACTATTTGACCAGTGAATTTTACTTGCTGTGTGACTGTGTGTGCTGTTGTTTGCTACACTGTGCAGAATGTATAATAAGGCTTAGCACAATTTAATCTGTTTCTGTTACATTTCATGTAGTTTAACCATATTTTCTGTGTGTGGGGGGCATAGTTTATATTTTATATTATTGCTGTCCTAAGTCAGTCCATATTAGTGTCAGTGTATTATTCTGGCTGGTGTTTTTTCCCCTGACTTGATGGATCTTGATACACTGCCCCATTCGCATCAAATCCAGTTGCACCTAAAAAGAAAAACTCAACAAAAACATGTCTCAAGCTATGGTTTGTGCATCTGTTGTTACCTTAAGTTGGCCTGCAGAACCCTTACCTTTTTCCCCATCATCCCCTCGTGCGAGCCCACAGATTTGTATGGTATGTGGGTCAGATGCTTCCTCTGGTGCTGTTCCAGTACATGTTTCAGACATGCAAGAACCAAACCCTTTAGGTGCAGGAAAAGTCCGAAGTAAGAAACCCCTTGCCAGTCATAATACTCTGTCCAATAAAGTAGTTCACAGTAAGAAGAAACCTAGATTCCACCACATGACAGGCAATCAGGTTATCACCATGTATAGGACTGCTGTGGTTTCCTTACTTACAAGTGCTTTACAATGAGATAATCCCGAAGACCATGCTCCAATTCGAAATGACTATGAGGCTACTTTCTCTACCAATCAGTCTAGCATCACATATTTTGATGGGGACTATGGTGCAGGCAGTAGTGAACATTCTGAGTCTGTCCAGTCTAATTCTTTGGAAGGTGATCAAGTTCAAAAACCTAAGCGTTTGCCTTTCCAGAGATGCTAGCTAGGTTTAAATATGCATTGGACTGGAAGCAATCTGGAGCTAAGCCAGAGATTGGTAGAGTTTGTGATTTTATTGAGGATGAAATTCCTAATGTTTTGTCTGTTCCTCCTTTGTTACTGTTTTTTAGAAGATGTCTATAAACTTCATGTAAAACTGCTTTGTCTAGTGCACCAGTTCCTAAAAAGGCTTTGATTAAATACAAGATACTCTTTGATCTTGCAGTTTTCTTTGCTCTGTTGTCAGATGATCCAGTTGTGGTTTCTATAGTTACCAACTCTACAAGAGAGCTTTGGATTCTTCTAACCCTACACTGCTGGATAAAATTGAGAAGTGGTTAGAATCTCAGGTAAAATCATTGACTCAGTCTAGTAATTTAGTCTTTAGAATTTTTAAATTATCAGGAAATTATGCGGAAATTTACTTTGCAAAGTGTTTACAGTTTAGATTACTTTGCCTGCTGCACAGAAGTGTTATATGAATGAGATTGTTTCTAATGAGACGCTGGTTCCAAAACATGCTTTGAGGAGTGTCTTGAGAGGTGTGGACACTATTTCTAGAAACTCAGCTACTTCTGTGATATTGAGAAGGTATGCTTGGTTACGTTACTAATAATTTTTCTGAGGATTTAAAAATGAGATTTTGATTGCTCCTTTAAGTTCTGAATTTGTGTCTGGTCCTTCTGTCTCCCATATTCTCAAACAATGGGACGATAGAGGTAAATTGATGTAAGAGGTATATAGAATGTTTCATATTCCCAGGTTCTTCCCAACAAGGCACCCAACTTCAAAGAGCAGAGCAAAGAAAAATACCAGCCTAACAAGAATCAGGGTACAAAGAGGAAATGGCAGGAGAACAATGTTTTCAAACCAAATAAAAGGAGTTTCTTTCCCCAAAAAATAATTCCCTGATAAAGTATGACTATGCCAAGACTCAGGGCATCCTGTCCCTTCCTCCTGTCCTTCCATCCCTTCCCCTTCTCACAGACTTTCATGTGACCCAGCAGCCTGGCCACAAATATTGGCAGACAAGTGGCTGCTGAGGGTAATTCAGTGAAGATACTGTTAGCAATGGACAGAAAATCCTTCTCCCTTCAGGGAAATCCTCCCAGCACCCACTAGGCCAGACACATCTGTTCTCTCTGGTACTCCTTCACAAGTTGCAAGTAGGCGTTACAGGACTAGTTCCTGTACCACAAAAAGGAAAAGGATGTTACACCAGCATCTTTTTAGTACCCAAAAATGAGCTGTAGTGGAGACCAGTGTTAAATTTATGTACCTAAATACATTTCTGAAAGTACCCAAGTTCAAAATGCTCACTCTGCAGACGTTTCTACTGTTTCTTCTGGAAAACTGTTTTATGGTGAATTTACTTACATCTGAAGGATGCTTATTATTGCATATCAATGGCTCCCAACATCAAGTTAAACCTACAAAAGTCCTGTCTCACACCCTCACAAAGAATTGTCTTCCTAGGGCTTATGATGAGAACAGAAAACAGTAAGGCCGTTCTACCATTCAGGACATTTTCAGGGATTTCTTGCTTCAAGAAACTGTTTCTGCAAGAGTTTACTCAAAATTCTAAGCCTTATGGCATCAGTGATTCTTATGACACTACTGGTCCCACTCCATATGAGAAAGATTCAATGTTACTTAAAATTTTGTTGGACCCAGTACCTACTTCCCTTGGAGTTCTATGTACCAGGGATGGATTTTGTGAAACAAGGGTTACATTGGTGGAGAGATCAGATCTCTCTCAATCCAAACCTGCCCTTCTCCTTCCAGATCCCTATTCAGTCAGTCCAGACAGACTCATCAGATTTTGCATGGGGAAAGTGTCCAGGGGATTTCTAGTTCAAGGCAAATGGGGTTCTTTGGACACCGCAAAGCACATGAACATCAAAGAAATGTTAGCAGTGGTTCAGACCTTAAAAGTTCTCACCAGTTATGATCTCCAGGTATCTTTTTAAGTAACAGACAACACTGCAGTCACATGGCCCTTGAACAAACAAGGGTGCACAAAGTCAAACCCTCATTGCCAGTTGGCAATGATGGCCTGGCAGCTAGCCTTGCAACATTCTCTGATGTTTCAGACCTCATACATCCTGTCAGAACAAAACCTAGTGGCAGACAGACTAAGAACATCATGGACAAGACCCTCATGAATCAAAACTTAGGACAGAGGTCTGACTGGATTTGGTCCAGATGTGGGGAACACTTCAAATAGTTGTGTTTGCCTCCTTTCAAAATAGACATTTGGGAGAATTCTGTTTGAGACATCCATGCAGCCATGCTTGGAGGTCAAAAGCATTCTTGTTCCCTTAGACAGTAATCTTCCTTTATGCATTTCCACTCTTTCCACTGATACCCAAGATACTTCTGAAGATTCAGAAAGAATTACCAAACATCTTTGTGGTAAGCCCCCTTTTTAGCCCAGGCAAAATTGGTTCTCCCTTTTAATAGAACTTGCCAAGGGCAATTACCATGAGCTTCCTCATATTCTGGATCTGCTTGCACAGTGCCAGGGGTGACTGGTGCACCTCAACTTAGAGTAATTTTCTACTGACAGCTTGGATGATTCTACCTTGATACCTTTTAGGCACTTGTTCCATGAGGATGTGCAGCAGGTATTGAAGGAGACAAGGAAACCTGCAACTAGAAAACATGATATTTACAACAGGCATTCTAGGTGGTGCCTAACCAATATCTGAGGGCATGGTATGGTGTTTACCCCTCTGCTTTTAAAATATGTCTGTAAGATACTCAATGATGACTTATCTTATGCAATTATCAAGGTGCATATTGTGGCCATCTCAGCTTGTCTGCCAATTGATTCCCCTCTTTTGTCTCTTTTTGTGGTGAAACAGTTTATGAAAGGAGTGTTGCACTTGAGGAAATAAATTCCTCCTCCTTGGGATCTCAATTTTGTTCTTGAAAAATTAACCTTATCTCCTTTTGAACCTGCCTTTCTGGTTGATTTGAGGGCCATCACTTGGAAAACTGTATTGCTTATTGCCCTGACATCTGCAATGCAAGTCACTGATCTGCTAGCTCTCCTACTGGGCCAAATTTATTTGATTTTCCACAAGGACAGGGTTTTTTTATGCACTAATACTTCCTTCACATCAAAAGTTGTTTCTGAATTTATCCTAAATCAAATCATCAATCTCTAAGTTTTCTTTCCAAATTGTAAAACCAAAGGAAAGATTATTCTGCATACCTTGGATATGCATAGGCAGCTCAGGTACTATATTCACAGAACAAGGTCCTTCAGAGAAGCTTAACATCTGTTTATTTCCTATTCTGGACCTAAGAAGGGTCACTTTGTCTCTAAGCAAACAATTGCTCATTGGTTGTCTCTGCTATTGTTTTTGTTGCTCCCATCATGGTATATCTATTCCAGGCAATATTAAGGCACATTACTCCAGAGCCTTATCCTCTTTGGTGGCATAGTGGAAAGAGGTGGTGCTTAGTTGTATGCTGGAAGCAACAACCTGGTCCTCTGTTCATACCTTTACAAAGCACTACAAACTGGAATCTTTCTCAAGTTCCAGAGCAGGCTCCACGAGAACTATTTTTCATGGGATGCTGGATCCTTATCCTTCCCCCACCCAGGTGTGCTATGCTTTGGGAATCAACCCATATACCACTGAGGTAGTGTAAATGATGAATATAGTATAGTTGCATAAGTCCTACTTACCTAAAACAGAAGATGCTCAAATTTTACACTGCGCTAGTAGCAGCACCCAACCAGCATCCCCCTTATTTTGTATATATCTTGATAGTATCCAAGCTTTTTGTGTTTTTGCTTTTTGTGTTGGTGTGTTGTGGTTGCAAAATAGTTGATATCAGGCAATTATTGCTTCTTGTCCTTCTCGGTTCCTCCTACTTGGCCCTAAAACCTGAGTAACTAACTCTGTACGACAGGGGCAGGGTTCCCCTGATGAGAAGGGTTTAGCCAATCTCCTATCACAGAGAGTCTGAAGGGCAGATTCTGAGCTGCGGAAAGCTGCCAGTATGGGTCTGTGCAGGCACAGAACCCATATGCTATTTTCCTTCCTCTCTGATAGTGGAAGAATTTTACTCAAGAATGGTTCTAGTGCAAAGAAACTACATTCTTCAAGACCAGTTCTGGATCGCTTTTTCCTGAATCAGTTTGTGATAGTGCCTAACTTTAAAGTGCTTTCACTTCACAGCCTGTTACCCCTTCCTCCTCATTTGAATTTTCTCATAACTATAGGTTTAAAAGATACATATTATCACATTCTTCTAGACTTCTGGCATTTCTTAAGATTTTATTTGTCTGTATTGCATTATCAGTTCTCAACTTCTCTGCCTTATATGTTGGGTTGTCCACTGCTCCAAGAGGGTTTGTAAAGTGTCTAGCTGCTATGGTAGCTCACTATAGTCTACAGGGTATCCAGATTTTCCATATTTAGACAACTTGCTTATCTTTACAGAGTCTTTTTCAAAGTGTCAGGAATCTCTATTTTGGCTAAGGGATCTCCTACATATGCTGGGATTCCAAGAGCATATCCAAAAGTATTTCTGACTGCATCTCACTGAATTGTGTTTCTGGGGTGCCTGCTAGACACCTCAGTATAAATAACTTATCTGATGTTGTCATTGTCAATCATTCCTCAACTGTTGGGTTTGGATCTGATCCTCAGATCCGACTCGTACACTTCTTCCAGTTCATAGAAGACTTGAGCTCTCAAGTGCCTCCCTTACCCATAATTCCCTAGTCACGTTACATACCTCAGATCTTATTTGCCACAATAGTGCTTGGACGTAGATTGCAAACTCTTGAGTTGTAGGTTTTCAAATATCTTGAAATTCCATGAGTTTAGTCATTATTATTACACTTATTCAAGCTGCGGTGGTGCAGCGGTAGCATTGTCACCTCACAGCAAGAGGTTCTCCCGTTCGATTCTTGGCAGGAGTGCCTTCTGTATGGAGTCTGCATGCCCTCCCTGTGGCCTCCGAAAGACATGCATGAATGGGCGTGCCTTAGTTGAAGGTTGGGCGTCGGGATGGCACCTCAGCACCGTAAAGGCCTTGGCTTCATCTATTGCTTTTAGGAAAGGGTTAGACTCTAAAAGTATTCTACAAGCAGCAACTTGATCCCCTGTATAAACTTTTTATAAAACATTATAAACCACATTCCTTCTCCAGGTCTAGGGCATGCTTTGCAAGGACCATTATTCAGAGGATCCTAGTCCCTTCCCCCTCCACCTCCCAATTATTTTAAGCTATGGTAATCTACTCATAAAGCTAAGGCTAGTGCAGCAGTAATCATAATGATGAATATAGTATAGTTGTGGAAGTAAACTTACATTAACAGTAAAGGTTCAAATGATCACTGCTGAGGTAGCAGCTCCATCCCTCTATCCCCTTTGTTTTTGTGTGTGTGTTTTTTTATTCCAGGGTATGGGCATGTATTTTTCTTTTCCTAGCAATGTCCTCTCAGGGCTTTGGCATGTCATTCTCAGTTGGCATGAAAGCCCTGAAGGGCTTGGCATCTAAACGTGACCTTTAATGTGCTCAAGCTGAGATGACTAATGGTTTGGGTGTGTGGAAGGTGCCTGAAGCTTTGGAAGCTGGATGGCTGTGAAATCCTGTGCAGGGTATAACCCATATAGCTAAGGCTACTGCAGCAGTGATCATTTGAACATCTACTGTTAATGTAAGTAGCTACCTATTGTCTTTTACCTTGCCCTTAAAAGTATCACCTTCCAAGATAAGCCCTGTGTATTTCCCCTGCTATGACTCAGATCCCAGAACACTGCTACTGACCATCTTTCCATCCAAGGTAGCCACTTTACCAGCCCCAGCTGAAAGTGTAGGCTCCATCTGGCTCTTCCCCCTACTGCATTCCCCATGAGTTTGCCTCCATGCCTGTCTGTATTCAATAGTATGTACACAAGGTGCCACACTGTCAAATTAATTCCCTATTAGGACTTCATCAGGAATGCCCTAACCACAGCCACCAGCTTGACACTTTGCTTCCTTCCTAATTAAGGTTGATTCTGGTCAAAGACACTTGAAAAGGTATCTCACCTAAGGCCCTAACTTGAGAGGACCTCACAGGCAAGTAGTGCTTCTGTCTGACCACTGGGAGTTTTGACTTGGTTATATCTAAGCCTATGCTCCATTTGGCAATGACCTCCTTCCCTTCCACCAGGATAGGATACGGACTGTTCTAATAGTTACAACTGTTGTCTCTAAACAACCCATTACTTTCATAGTTCTAGCCATGCTTGATGTTTTCTTAGAGTTTTTTCTTTCCCTGCTTTAGTGGACAATGAGTCCATACATGCCCCATTTAGTTACATTTGAAACATCTAACCCGAAAATATGAGCATGTACCTGAACCAATGGCTTCCCCTTGTCCTATGTGACCTGCTGGGATGTCTTTGGCTACACTCATGGAATTCTCTATACCCATGTGCAGTGCTGGGTCTCCCTCCTATGCATTGACAACCTACTAGTTCGTTCTTCTGTATTCTCTAAGTATCTTCCTGTATAACATTGGAGTTTATTTAAAACACACAAGCATACATTCTTGAGCTTTGGCATAATTTAAGCTATCAAGATCAATGAGTTCAGACACCACATGCATTGTTTTACCTCTGAGTAAAGGAGTTAAAAACCTCACCACTACCCCTGATCAACTTGTTGATGGTGACATGACTTTTCAACTGTCCTTATAAAACAACCAAATCATCCCCCTGTTTGTATTGAGGAAAAAGTTTTGTATTGACCCATAGGTGAGATTCGTCTCCATGACTCATGATATCTTTTCTTGCTGGAATTGCTATTTTCTCTCCTTTACTTCCAGTTGTACTTACTGAGCCTTGAGTTTAATACGCTTCAAGTGCCATTATCCCTAATTCCAGTTAGGCTTTAAAATCCTCTTGGAATGGAACTGCCTGTCCTTTTTCTTCCTACTGCATACTTTTTTCTGTGCCTCATTGTGTACAGAGCTGCCACAATTTCCTATGTGAACATATTAGCCTTCAGTGTTGGGTTCTTATTTTTGTGGTTAAGTAGCAAACTGCAATACAGATGGAAGAACAAGACAATACACTAAGCTGCAGCTAAAAGAAGTTTAATAAAAAAAATCAGTTACTTACAAAAATAACCAGCTTAATCATCTTGCACATTACACCAAGGACCTCCTTTTCTTGGAACAGTTGCAATTTATGAATGGCCAAGGCAGTCTCTGAATCACACAATCAGTCAAATTAAACAAAATCAATTTTCCAGAGCTGTCTGAAATATATACAAAGAAACTATGTTATTTTCCCAGTAAATATTTATACATTAGCTTCCCCAATCTGTTTGACATTGTTAACAGATATCCTTGTGAAGCATGGCTATTTCCCCTTTTACACAGGCATTGAGCTGAAAAGGTCATAAGCTGCAGCGTTGTTAGAAATGTGTCTGTCTCATATATTTCATAACTTAAATGCAAAAATCTGATTAATACGGGATTATTAAAAACATTCTCACTAATAATCGCATTATAATAGGCTAAAAAGCACACTATGTATCTAATTAATGAGGATCTATTATTTTCTGCCTTTACCATTCATTGTGCTAACATATGCCTAGCCATGAGGGAGCCCAACCAATAAAATGGGACAGAATGCACGGGCCTTATACACCCTCTGGATTCTTTTTACTTTATATTTCTTTATTAGCAGAGACACCGGCAATTAGCACAATTATCAAAACAGCTAATTTTATGCCCATTCTTAAACTAAGCTGACTAAAAATAAAATAAATAAATAAATAAATAAAAATAAAACTGCTGTACACAACTAAATCTCCACGTATTTTACCTTTTAGCTGCAAGGGTTAACACACACACACACACACACACACACACACACACACACACACACACACATACACACACACACACACACACACACACACACACACACCTTTGTTAACTAAGCTGTTTTAGGCTGTATAACTACAAGTTCAGTGTTCCCAGCACTGGCCACCAAATGTGACAGTACAGTGGTATCACTGTTACCAAAGTAATTGGGGTGACACCACAACCCCCACTGTGACCTCATATGGTAGAATCCCACCAACTGTGTAATCAAGATGGCTGGCACTGACGGGTTTTGAATCCCACAACTGTCAATGAAGTGTGAAGTAAAAGCAATTAATTGCACACAAGTCTGTTTCAACAACTGACCTTTAAAATACAACCTGCTCCCAAGACCATAAAGGAAATATGCACTGCTTTCCTGAGTAATGATTACCCTCTTTGTCAGATAAATATTACAGTTGTATAGGTATACTAAATAAATAAATAAATGTTAGCTGTGAGAACTTAAATGTTAATAAGTGAATTGTATTTAAATAATAAAGAAAGCAGTGCAAATACAGATTAAATATAGGTAGGTTGGAACACATATATAGAAATAAAATTAAATTAATATTCCCTCAGCAGATATATCACCAGGTGCCAGGTGCTGGCTGCTATTTGTTGAAGGTTTCTGGGAATGGGAAGCAAACTGCTGTCAGCAAATGGATGCAGGTGGCTATGGTAATATGCTCCGATTAATTATAGTTGTGGGTTCAAAATATGGCTCCCTGTCATAATAACTGCCATTAGATATGGCACTTGAAACCTAGATGGGGTGGATATTAGCTGGTGGGTACCAAATGCAGGTGGCTGTGGTAATACTCCTCATTAGGTATGACACCAGAAGTAGGTTGCAGCTGGGTACCCCCTTTAGGAATGGCACCAGGTGGCTATAGAAAACTCTATTAAGTAGGGTATTGGGCAGCAGGTGCAGGTGACTTTGGTATTATTACCAGTAGTTATATTGCCAGCTGTGAGTAACAAGGTTACTCCCTGAGTAACTATGATGACAAGCACAATGCGTATGGCATAAAGTACAAATGAGTGTGATACAGCTTCACATTCTGTGACAGCCTTAGATTGGTTTGTCACTTTTTCACAGAAGTAAAGCCACAAGGAATCATAAAAAAAGCAGTTTGATTGATGTGTATGCTTCATTTGGGGACTACATAATTATCTGCATGTGTCCTTGGGCATATTGAGTACTGGGTTATACTGGTTTTGATCAGTCATTCATTAACAGAAAAATCAAAGATGGACCAAGACAGTGAGCAGTTAACAGCACCGTTTTTTATCTCTGCTTAATTTTATCATCTCTGACAAGATTTCTACTAAAAATAACTCAAATAGACCATTTCAAAACTTGATGGATTTATAGTTGAACATCTGTTGAAAGATTTACTACAAAAAATAACAAGTTTGAAACTCTTTTAATTGCTCTTTCCTGTCAAAAAATCTAGAAAGAACTAATTGTCTCAGAATGAGCCACTCTAAGTCCAGTGTACAGGACAGTGCTATGAAAAAAGACATCAGGCTATATTAAGTAACGCCAGTGAGTTAGCTGTAAAGATAAATAAATTAGAAAGCAAAATGGACAATTTTAAAAGAGGAATGTAAAAAAAAAAAACAAGTTGACTCGCTGAAAGAATCTCTTAAACAACAAATATCACAAATCTCGAGTATAGAAGAGGCAATGTCTGATTTGATGAAAGATAATTTATAGTGAGAATAACATTGAATTTCTTCTGAAACAAAACAACTTAATACAGGAAAAAATATAAGACTTAGGGAACATATCTAGAAGGAATAACATGGATTCCTAAAAAAGAAGAGGGAGGCAGTATGATTCAATTCCTTAATACCTGGCTGCCTAAAACTTTGACCCCTCAAGAAATATCAAAATACACCACCATGAAAGGAACGATGCAAGGAAATGATGTAAACTTTTATTTTTCACGTTTCACGTTCTGGTACCTTGGCCTTTCACCTTCAGTGGAACAATTTACTACAACAATTCACTTCCTTATATACCAAACATTATTAACAAATGCATTTAATTAATTAATTCTTCTTCTTCTTTCGGCTTTTCCCGGTTAGGGGTTGCCACAGCATATCACCTGTCTGCTCATGATTGGCAGTGGAGTTTTTACAGTGTCAAGTTGCCAGCCTGGCGCCCAACCTTCCACAGAAGGCACACACATGCACACACTCATACCTAGGACCAATTTAGAGTGTCCAATCCACCTACAGCATGTCTTAAGGATGTGGGAGGAAACAGGAGCACCCGGAGGAAACCCATGCGACCACAGGGAGGACATGCAGACTCCGCACAGAAGGCACCCCAGCTGAGGATCGAACCAGATAACCTCTTGCTGTGAGGTGGCAATGCTAACCACTCCACCACCGTGGCTGCCCATTCAATTAATTAATTAAATAATCAAATTAAATATTGAATCTTCACAATTAGCTGATTTCCTTTAAAGTGCAACCACATAGTGCAACCACATAATGCAAACCCCGCCACATTTAAAAGGGAAGAAAGAACAATATATATACATCAAAATACAATGAATTGAAAAGCAGCTACATCTTTATATTCAGTATAAGTAGATAATTCATGTGTACAAATACATACAAAGCAATTATGATTCATATATAAAATATAACCTTAAATGTATTATATTTTATTATATATTTATGTTATTTTTTCATATCATAAATACTCTTACCATAGTCCTATAAGTTGATGTGCTCATGAAAAAATTCATCTTACCCTATCAATTAACCAGAAACATGAATTTTATGAAAATAAATATTTAAATTTATGATATCACTAGTTAATTCTAATATTAGTTTTAATATTACTATACTTATTCTTAAATCCTACTATACTGATTTTTTACAAAACTATGCCACTATCTAAATTCATTCCCATAGGACTTAGTGTATGATAATTAATTATCATCCTATATTCAAGTTTGTTCAATTCCCTTTTAAAGTTACCATTATAAACTTTAGGTCGTGCTAAAACACTAAAAATAAATCCCCCCGTACAAATTTTGTGTGCTAATATGAAATGGTTAGCCACTGGGCTATCCATATTTTTCCTTCTAATATCTCCGATGTGTTCTAAAATCCGAACCTTGACCTGTCTTTTAGTCTGCCCTATATACCAAAATGTCTTAGGACAATCACATCCAATAACATAAATCACTCCACATGAGTTGCAATTAAATTTCTCTTTGGCAAAATATGGTTTTCCATTAATCTTGCTACCATGCAAATTTTTGACCTTATCACATTTATTTTATTTTATTTATTTATTTTTATTTTACATTTGTTGACCGGGCTAGTCTAGCTGGATATATGTCCATTTTCAGTAGAGGCCCGGGGAGAAAAGCTCCACACATAACATAATAAAGAGAGACATGTTGTTAATAAAGACATACAATAAAAATAAAAATAAAAATCAACTTGTTAACAAAATCAACATACATTAAGGAACTCAAACAGTTGAAATTATACATAATATTCGGTCAGTTTCAAAGCATTTTACCTAGTACATAGAGGTTATACAATAAGGCATCTGCCATATAGATAAAAGTTAAAGCTCAGATGGGTAGAGAAGTAGAAGGAGAATGTAAGATAAATAAGAGGGAAGAGACAGGAGTCAGGAAGAGAGAGAGGAAAAGAAAGAAGACAGTCAAGAGGAGGTGGGAGAGATGGGAGAAGTAGGTCAGAGCATAGTAGGACAGCAAGGGAAAAGAAACAAGGTAGATGCTAATTATTAAGCAAAAAGAAGGGTTAAAGATAAAGAGAGGGGGGGAGAGGGAAGTTAGTCTGGAGTACTACAAGAACAAAGCCAGTGGTTTTGGAAGTACAGTTTGATTTGTTGTTTGAAGAGAGGTAAGGATGTGATTAGAGTTAACTCCTTAGGCAGCAAATTCCATGCTCTGCCTACCGTATTGGTGAATAGAGAGTCACCAGCTACGTTGTGGGCCTTTATGGGTTTGGTCATAAGTTTACAAGAGGAACGAAGAGAGGTGAGATTGTTATAAGGGAGTAAAAGTTGTGATAGTGTAGGGGTGTTACTAGGTTGGTACAGTAATTTGTGGGCAATCGTAAGTTGTGAGATAATAAGATAGTTTTGTAGTTCCAGCCAGCCTAAGTGTTTCAAGTTGAGGCAGTGATGGGTTCTAAAAGAGTTACCAGTGGCGAAGCAGGCAATGTTATTGTAGCAAGTTGCTAGTTTGTTTAGGCTAGTTTTCTTGAGGTTGGTGAAGATAGGAGAGGCGTAAAAGAGAGTAGATATAAGATGGTAGTGAGCAATAGTAGCTCTAGTAGATGGGGTGAGAAATGGTTTAATACGGTATAACGATCCTATTTTTCTGTTAACTGATTTGATGGTGTTGTTGATGTGTTGGTCAAAAGAGAGATTGTTATCAATGGTTATTCCTAGCAGTTTAGTTGTGGAGTCAGGAGAGATGACAGTGTTGTTGTTTGAAAAGATGGTGAAGTTTAGTGGGGGGGAGAACATCTTCCACATCTGTACATGCCAATAGATGTACCATCCCCAACCCCATAGATTTTTCTATTTACTAGTTATTTGATATTACTATGCCTACCATATGAGAAAGTTATATGTCGGGGAAAAGTTTCCCCACCATAACATCCTCAGTCACTATGCCCCAAAACTGTCTTATTATTCTTTCCAAAATTTCAGAGAAATTAGAAAACTTGGTTACAAAAAATAATTTTTCTTCTTCTTGCATCCTATCTCCTTCTGCATAGTGACGACCTGCTCTGTGCCCTTGTTTACAAACCTTTTGTTGGGCTCTAGAAAGTGTAATCTCAGAATAACCTCTTGACAGTAATCTTTCATATACTTCACCCGTGAAGATTTCTCTACATTCTTTTTCAGAGGTATTGAAGAATATTCTTCTGAATTCACCATATGGTAGTGCTTTAAGTAAATGTGGGGGATGCATACTGTCAGAAAGTCGAAAGTTGCTCACAGAAGTGGGTTTTCTGTATGATCTGTGTTGAACTTTGCCTTGTCCATTTATATGAAACTCTACATCTAAGAAAGCTGTGTTATCGTCCATTCATTGCCAAACAAATTTCAACCCATGTGTATTCCCATTAAGATCTTCCATAAATTTATCAAACTGCAATTTATCACCCCTACATACAAAAATTAGATCATCTATGTACATTTGTAGTACACAACATGTTTCACAAAAAATGAATTTTGAAACATGAATTGTTTTTTCAAATTTACCCATGTATATGACAGCATACGAAGGGACAAATGCTGCCCCCATTGATATACCTTTAAACTGCAAATAAAATTCTTTTTTCCACACAAAATAATTGTGGGTCAAACTAAACCCTAAAAGGGACAGCAAGAAGAATGTGCAGGGTCCTTTCCCCATTACTTTCATCACAGACTCCAAACCCATCTTATCTGTATGTTGGTATACAGCTCTGTCACATCAATGGTAGCCCAAAAATAATTATTTTCCCACTTCATGTTACACATATCTTTACAGACTTCACTAGTATTTTTAATATGGGATACCACTCGAGTAAATATATGTTTTCAAATGATAATCCAAAAACTTGTTGACTTTTTCTATGTATGAACCTATGCCTGAAATTATTGGTCTGCCAGGAGGATTTGTAATATCTTTGTAAATTTTGGGCATAGCATACAAATAGGGGTGTTTGGGTTCATTAACAATCAGCTTTTTAACATCATATGATTTAAGAAATCCCAAACGTTCCCCTCTTTCCAATAATTCACAAAGTTCCTCACTATACTGTTGCACCGGATTACCACGCAGCTTTTTATACACAGTTTCCTCAGATAGCAAATCTAATACCATGTTGTCATAATGTTCAACCTTCAAGATGACCCAGTTACCCCCTTGTCTGCTTCTCTAACAACTATTCTATCTACTAATGTTCTTAACTCTTTAAATGCAAGCCATTCACTTTTGCTAAGATTATATTCTTGATGTTTTTTGCAAAAAAATTAAAATTCATGTTCTATTACAACACAGTGTTCTCAAAAACATTAATAGCATTCCAATATTTGGGAGGCATGAAAGTGCTGTTAGAAGGGAAACTGGGTATAGGTATAAACCCATAACCCAAACATAAATCCCACATTCAGAGTCATCGCATTCACTATTCTCATCTGAAAACAAAGTGTCCAACTCAACATCATAGATGCTCAATTTTAACAATTCATCATTGTCAGAAATGTTACATACATCCTGGTCACATTTGTTCTCTCTATCATGAATATAGGCTCTCAGATTCAATTTACGAACAAACCTCTTGATTTCTACTAAAATGTCTGCTAATGTGGGGGTTCTAGTGGGTATAAATTGTGCGCCCTTCAATAACACATTTTGCAAATCAAAAGTCAAACATTCATCTGATAGGTTGACCACATTTAAAGCAACATCAGTAAATGGCAATACACGTGAGCAAGTCACTGATATACAACTTGAAAACTCAGTAATATCAGGTAGCAGATTCTCATTTGCCAAATTAAAAGATTCTTTAGTTGACTTAACATTTTCTAAAACAACACCAACAAAATCAACTACACCCGAATAAGGCCTTTTTCATTACTCAAATACTCACTTAGGTTCGGTAACAAACTTGCACTAACAGTGTACTTTGATGTTTCTTGAGAGGTGAAGTTTTTTGTGTCTTGTGGTTGAATTTTTTTGTGCCTAAAACTTTGAACCTGCCTAAATCTTTTTTGTTTGGCATTGAAAGGGCACATAGATCACTTTCTAAGTCATCTTAAAAAAAACACCTTCACCAAGGTCAGTGGTCATAAGATTTTTCTCCAGTCAAGATAATGATTTAATCTTAAAAGCTGCATTGACTAATTATCCAGTTAAAATAAAAAAAAATACTATAAGATGTGACAATGGCTATTCAACATTAGTGATGCCAAAAAGAAAAGCATGTGTGACACTTTCTAAAAACTTAAAGAAAAACTATATTAATTAAAATTAATTAATTAATGGTGGAATGTTTTGGGGTTATATCATTAGGTACGTTTTTATTTCTTTCAAACGTTTTGTCTATAGCTGAAGATTTCATATTGTTATATATACAGTATATAATAAGTTCTCTACTTAAATGCAATTTCATCATACATTTTTTTCTCTTATGTAAATGTCTAATTTTAAATGCATATCTATTAATATTAATGGGTTGAATAATCCAGTAAAGAGGGGAAGTTTGTTCAAATACTTGCAATTACATAAAGCCCAAATAGTATTTCTACAGGAAATACATTTACTTAATAAAGATGTAAATAAACTTTCATCAGGTACTGGCATTCAAGCTAAAAGAAGAGACACCCTCATTTTTATAGAAGAACTTACCAGTAAAGCCTAAAGTAAAAGATACCTATGTTGATAAAAATGGTACGTTAAGTATTGTTATAATTGAGTGGAACAGAAAACTATATATATTGGTGAACTATTATTGGATTCCAGAGGTTGGAGCTAAAGATGCAAAAAATTACTTCAATACTATGCCCTATTACATAAAAGGTGAAGTCATAATAGCTGCTTATTTTAATTGTACTTCCCCAAATGAAGATTCCACTACAAATAGAAAGCTGAGAATCACACCTTCAGCCAAAGACTTAGCAAAGTTTGTAAATCTAATGAATGTAAAGGATTTATATGAGCTAAGGAAAACAAACTCACTTTAATTTACACATTATTCATATAGATATGGAACACAAATATTGAGAACATTTTTATCTCAAACAATCTATCACATATCAAAGAAGGTTTAGTAGTTTCCTATTCATTATAAGACCATAATGCTATAGTTTTTAATATTATTTTAAAAACAGACAATTTAATATATCACATAAGATTACCAGTGTACATTATTAAAAATAAAAGGATTCAAGGACTGGTAGGTTAAAGAGATCAAATATTTCCAAGAAATAAACATGAATGGTGAAGCATCTGACATTGTTCTGTGGGATTCACTAAAGGCTTACTTAAATTGAAGATTTGCAAGCTGGTATATTAGTACAACAAGAGAATGGGACAAAGAACTGAATATATTACAGGCCAAACTAGACATGCTAAAGTTAAACCTAAAACCAAATGACATTATCAGTCAGTTCAAACTTAAAAACTTAAATACAAAATATGTTGAAATTCTAAATCATAAAGTTTCAGCAATCCTGGAAAAAATTAAAATTGCAGGTATATTCAGTAAATCCTTTAAGCTTGCATAAACTTGCTCTTAGATCAAAGAAAAATGAATGAACTAAATCATACCAAAGAAATTATAACACATAAAAATAATAAAGAAGAAAGAAGAACAGATATTAAATGTATTCTTGAGGGCTTTAAAATATTTTATGAAAATATAAATAATACAAATAATCTAGATAATGACGGTATAGCTGAAACTTTTCTAAGGGAAAATATAAATAATAAAATAACAAATAAACAAATGAAAAAATGATAGACCATTCACTTTAACAGAAATAAATGATCAAATAAAAAGTTAAAAAAATAATAAGGTTAATAATTAGATGGTCTTATACCAGAACTATATAAAATATTATCAGATGATACAGTTAAAATATTAAAGTCCAAAGAGAAATAAAAACAATTGATGAAGTTCCCCCATCATGGAAATATTCCCTTATATCACCTATTTTAAAACAAGATAAGGATCCTATAAAGTGTTCATCATATAGACCCATTTCACTTTTAAATCAGGACTACAAGATGTTCATGTCCATTTTTAGCAAACAGAGTTAATATACTTATTCCTAAACTAATTAACAATGATCAAACTGGGTTTATTTTAAATAGACAAAGAAATACATTGTTATAACCATTATGTCTAATAATAAAGAAATTATACAAACTTTCAACAGGTTATTGATATTTTTTTTTTTAGTTTAGTCACAAATTGGAACAGATTCTTCTTTACCATGGAAGAACATTTAATGATTATTAAGATGGTAATTCTCCCTAAAATACTGTTTGTCTTAAATCTTTAGTACTAATTCCACCAAAAAAATTGATGAAAAAGATAAATAATATTCTACTTAATTTTTTGGCATCCTAGTAAACCAAGAGTTTCCTTTGATTGGCACAGAAATGGCTGGGGTAATAGTGGAATAGGATTCTCTGATATTCAATTGTATGCTACTTCATTCAACAAGTTATAGCTTTGTGGATAAATTCATCTTATGATTCAAAACGAAACACATGCATCAAGACATATTCTTAGTAAATAATACATATATCACAACCAGTCATAAACAAATAGTCCCTAATAGTTTTATCTGGTTATGAAAAGATTTTTTTTTGCACAAATGGAATTCCACTTTCTTTTCAAAACCCCTATTTAAATAGCATAATTTCCTCTTTCCAAAAGTTCATATATTCTAACCATTGTATAAAAGACTTAATATTTTCTATGTTTCCAATTGCATATACAAACGACTGCTTAGAAACTCATAACTTCAACAAAATGCTAGTACTGAAACAACAAAGTAACTTAATTTATTGGCATCAAATTTTAAATTGTACTGATATATATACTGTTGAAAATTTAAGGTCCAGATACAATCAAGATTCTGAGAATTGTTTAATTTTACAAATATTTATAGACTTTGTGAACGCAATAACATATTTAACCTAGATAAGTAAGTGTTCCCCAAATTAAATGCAGTGGAAAATAAATCATATTTGTCAGAAATTTATAAAATTCTTAAGCTAGATTTCACATATTTAGACAATCCCCGGGATTCATGAAGCTTGCGCCAGGCGTAGGTGTAGCGTAGGCGGAATAATGCCAAATATGGCCGTTGAGCGATTCAGGTATGAGCCAATACCACGTGCACTACCGGCGGATGCCAGAACTGTGCAGCCCTCAGCATAGGTATGCTAATTACCCCATGTGCAGTGTCGCACCATGCAAATGAAGGCATATAGCGATTCATGAAGTGGTGCAGGTGTAGCGTAAGGCCACGGAAATGTAAACCAAAAAACACGGTTTACATTTTCCCAAACAGAACATCTGAGCTATGGAAGTGGACCAGACTCATGTATTACAAAGTTAACATATGCCATTGGCTAAATACACAGCCAATGGCATAAGAAAGGATGCACAACACCTAAAAAACAACTTTAATGTCATGTCCACAGTAATGCAAAGTACAACTGCAGGGCATGTGTGCGCAAACTGGAACATAAAGAAAATATATAAAAATGTCATAAAATCGCAATGTAATACAAATCAGGTGTACACCATAATACACAATGGTAGGCATGGAACACCACAACCAAGGTGCAAGGGTTGCTAAGGGGCTGCGACAGTGTTCGTCACGGTAACTATGAATTAGTAGTCAATGCCATGCAAATGAGGCAGATAATACTGAATCTCAAATGTCCCGCTGGATGAAGGTTGAACCATACGGCGCAGCGCTATAACACCGAGGAGTGGCTCAGAGGAGATACGTGACATCAGCAGAGGGATGTGCCACCGTAGCAGTAAGCACATTGGAGCAATGCAAATCTGGCCTGTCCATTGCTAAGCAAAGCTGCAGAACAGGGGTGGGGAGGAAGGTATAGAATCGTATAGTTGAGAGCACACATGGTGCCCAAAAGTGCATGTGTACGGGGATGAAAACGTGCCCGAAACCCAGTAAGCGGATGCACGCGGCACGAACAATAGCACAAACAGGAAGGTCAGGGGAAGAAAAGAAGGAAATGCCGAAATAGGGTAACTGGCATACTAATGAGCAATCAACACCAATCAACTCACGGCGGCCAATCGACAGCAGCTGTCAAGTCTGCTCACAGAAACCTGCAAAACAGGATAGGGGAGGCATTGGAATGCAAAGAAAGGAGGGGAGGCATTGGATTGCAAAGATAGGAGATCTGTCATAGCAGAGCAAAGCAAACCGACAGTAGACCGGCAATAGCACACATTACGCAAGATACGCTAGGTCTAGGAAAGTACAAATTAAAGCAGGCTGCCGTATGCTTGCCAGAAAATGGTAGGTAGAATGTGAAGAAATGTAAAGGGAAGGTCAAGAGGTAATCCACGGCAGCCAAATGTGATTCAACACCAAAGGCACCACAATAGTAGTTCCGGTAGTAAAACACATAAGATATCCTGTAGCTATGATCGTACATACACACCCTATGACATCATCGGTGTTCACAGCACAATAGTATAAAGTGTGAAAGCATCCTACACACACCTGTGAATTCCCAAACACTGCACCATAGGTGTAAACACACGGGGAACTTTTAAAATGTACATGTTGGGAGCTGCCATAGCTGTGATTTATCAGCATGTGTTAGAGACTGACGGTGTTGTGGAGGATGATGCTGACAACCACCGCAGGTCCCGGAGGAGGAGAAGAGTGTTCAGACTAAGGGTAACCTACCAGGGGCTACATGATCTGGAGATAGTAGAACGTTACAGGGTGGACAGGGACATCTTACAGCAAATAGTGGAGCTGTGCCAGCCATGCCTGAGAACCAGAAATAACAGAGGGGAACCCATCCCAGTGGACACGAAGGTATGTGTAAGCATGCGAATACTAGCCACAGGTACCTTTCAAAGGCCAACTGGAGATATAATGGGGATCTCACAGACATCAGCATCCAGGGTACTACACCAGTTCCTGGATGCCATGTTACCACATGCCAATGAGCATATATACTTCCCCCGAACTCAGGAGGAGTTGGCCAGCAATATGCGTCACTTCCACCGTGTGGCACACAACCCAGAGGTACTGGGTGCAATAGACTGCACGCACATACAAATCAAGTCACCACCCGGTGAGCATGGTAGGCGCTACATAAACCACAAGGGATTCCACTCCATCAACTGCCAGGTCATGTGCAATGCCCAGGGCATAATCATGGATGTGTGTGCTGGCAGCCTTGGAAGCTACCATGACTCCCATATCTGGCATGCCTCACAGCTGTATCAGGTATTTGTCAGGGGGGACATCCCACATGGCCACCTTGTGGGGGATGCTGGCTATGCACTGGAGCCTTGGATGATGACTCCCATCAGAAATGCACACACACCCATGCAAGAACGCCATAATGAGGCACACGCACAAACCAGAATCATCATAGAGCATGTGTTCGGGATGCTGAAATCACGGTTCCGGTGCTTGGACACATCTGGTGAAGCCTTGCAGTACTCTCCAGGCACGTGTGCCCACATCATCATAGTATGTGCCATGCTACATAATATGATCCTGCGGAAACAGCTACAGCAGGGACAAAATGGTGAAGGCCCTCATAGCCCACTGCATTTGCCAAGGCCATCACAGGCACAGAGGGATTCAGACCATGAACACACTGTGCCAGCCCCAGTAGGCAGATGGAGGTGTGCCCAATATGCCTACGCCTTGGCAAAGAGGGAACGTATAGCACATACGCTGACAGTGTAGGCCCCTACGGACTGACACACCTCTCCACCTGCACACACAGTAAAATGGATGGCACACAAGCATGACCACCTGTAAATTGTAATGTATAGGTGGCCCACTGTGTGAATCCTACATAGGCAGCCCACAAACATTGTACACACAACAGCTATTGGAACACGGAATGTCAACACCTGAACAGTACATGCGCCTATCAGCATATGTTGGTGCTGTGTGTATAGGTTCCCAGGTACATCGGTGGGTACATGGCCAATTGTCAGAGGCCATACACCAAACAGGGCAAACAGTGTCCACTGTCACCACAACATCGAGTAACCAACTGTCGCGTAGAGGAGCAGAGGCAATCATGGCAGCACATGTGTTTAAGCACTGTTCTGCAGACATTCAGCACGGAGTCCCTGCTTCATTAATGAGGGGCTCCACATAATATAATCATGGATGTTGTGTCAAGGCATGGGGTGTACCCATGACAGGTATGCATCACCCCAGCATGCTCCACCCACGGTCGTTTGAAGGTGTAGCACAGTATCGTGTGTGGCTCACTGTGATATACATACCCAATGCCGAAGCACATACAGTAAACATCACATGGGCATACCATTAACTGGACTCATCAATATGTAAACTAACTGAGTTACCCATGTGACTGCAGTATGGAGTAACAGCTGTAGTGTACTCCATGTACAAAACGACATACGTGTACAAATCCCAGATGGCCATACGTTAAATGTAGTGACCGTCGTGCATGCTCCCGGTCCCATGTCCTGCAAGGGATGTAGCGTAATCCCGAAGGCACGAGTAATGCATGTCGGATGCAGGTCATCAGATCACATGTTTAGCATACGTTACCGGGAATATGCATTGCCCACTGCTGGTAAGTGACGTTTAAATATGACTATATGGATATGCGCAAAACAGGGATAAGCTACTCCGAATATCGCTCAGATCATGGTGAATGATGTCCAGAACAGGTGAAACCAGCATTATTTACCCCTGTACTAATAGCGCCTGCTCTGAAGGGTAAAATGACCACTGCCAGGTGTAGAACACGCAATCATGTATAGAATCACCTAACACTATTGCTAGGCAAGATATATCTATGGTAGGGTTGCCACCTCTTCAAAGTACTAATGTGGGACATACGTCAGATGTCTGCAGGCCGACACATACACCCGGCCAGTACGGAAAGCAGAACTGCACTGTTTTGCCTAGATAAAAGCTCATTCTTGTAATGTTTACTTACTTATTCTGTCTGTTGGTTCAGATACAGAATAACTGTTTTATGCGATTATTACATAAACTATAGGAAATAAGTATGTTCTAAAATCACAAGACATTTGCCATGTTTACAAATATTTTGCAGGACACAACTGCCCAAAGAGGGACTGTCCCTTGCAGAGTGGGACAGCTGGCAACCCTAACCTATGGCAGGTTTGTAATGTGACAGGTACAGACACAAACGTGCGGAGTCCAGGAAACAGTATACACCAAGTACACAATGAAAGGTGTAGCTTGCCTGTCACCTTCCCCGTCATATATATATATATATATATATATATATATATATATATATATATATATATATATATATATATATCTATCTATATATCTATATATATATATATCTATATATATATATATATATATATATATATATATATATATATATACACATATATACATATATATAAGACAGATCGAAAGGGCGATAGAGTGATATATGTTGATATATACGGATTCAGCGATATCTGCAAATATATATAGATAGGTCAACGACATTCATAATACCTTGGAGGTACAAATACTTAGGATACCGCCAACTATGGAATGTGTAACATACCAACATGCGTAACCACGAGGCTGAAAGACCAAAAGAGAACAGTACAACCGCGGGTAATAGTATGATGATATGAATGGATAATTCGGTACCGCTGCCAGTGTTGCGGTCCACGTAGGTACTGTGTTCAACTGTGTGTGTGAGTGCCGTAGTCTGTGTATGTGTGTGTTGAGGGTGCTGTCTGTGTCCCTGTGTGACTGTAATGTGTGTGTGTGTGTTCTCATCATGTGTCTGCTAGTGCCAACTCGGAGGTAGATGATTACGGTAGGTGTGGGTATAGCTAGCCATAGGCATACAGTCACCACCTGTCCCACATTAGGAGGGACAGCCCCTCCCTGGGCAGGTGTGTCCTGACATAAAACATTACAAAGGGCAAATGTCCGAGATCGTAGGACATTAATATGTCCCATACATAATGTAATAGTTGCATTAAATAGTTATACACTTATTAATGCAGTTTGCAATAACTTGGTTACTGTGTTAGATCGCAATAGACTGGATGCCTGTTTTAGAGATATTCAAGATAAAGTCAATATTTTAGAAAAGAAAATAATTGATCAAAAGATGCATAAATTGCAAAGGGACTTGAGAGACTTTGATAAAGGCAATGTGTATCTTTTTCGTAATAATCAACGTACCCGCCTTGTGGCTCAACCATCCAATCACAATCCAGATAACAGAGAGAGACTTGCCAGTACTTCCAGCGTTAACACACCCAATCAAACTTCAGATAGATGTATCAATGAGGTAGAGACCAATGAATTTCCAGGTCTGCCTTCTCCAGCGAATCGTCAGTTTTTTTCCAGATCAATTTCGGAACTCTGGTTACGTACAATCACGCAAAAGAGGATTTGGCGAACAGGAATACTACAGAAATGGGCCCCAGCTCCCTTGGAGAGACAATAAAAGAACCAGATAGTATTGAATTTCATTTGTTAACAAATAATGTGGTTAACCTATCTGGTTTTGATATTTCTGAACATCTTTTATCTGTTCTAAATTGTGGTCTTAAATTTGCACCTACGGTGCTTCCGAAATTGTATGAATGTAAAATTGAGCTGTATAGCTTTATTAGGAAGCTCCACATGTGGTACTATTTTAATGTTTTAGTGCCTAAGAATGATATTGTAAATGGTTCAAGTTCTGAGTACTCTATTTCAGACTCAGATGAGTCGTTTGTTTCGTGTGAGAGTGAAGTTTATGAACAGAGGTATATTGATACCTCGGGTGTTAAGGTGAACAGCACCTTTATGCCTCTGTTTAGTCATGAAAACATTAAGAAACTACACGCGATGTTAGAATTTGAATTAGAGTATTATTTAAATCATTTTGATAAGAATCGAGTTGAATACAATTTATCCAAACTAGAATGGTTGGAACTGAAGAATTTCTCACAACAGACAGAACTAGTTATAAAGCCATCTGATAAGGGCAATAAAATAATAATTATGCATAATAGTCAGTATTTTAAAATGTGTTGGGATTTATTGAGTGATACAACAGTTTATAGTGTAGTTCATCAGGATGACATTGAACAAGCTAAAGTTAAATATATTAATTTAATTCACAAAGGCCTTCGCTTAGGATTCTGGTTAGATAAAGATGTGAAAGGGAATTTTAGTTTAAAGGATACTGGACCAGCATATTTTTATTGCCTCCCTAAAATACACAAAGACCCAGAAAATCCACCAGGCAGACCAATTGTGTCTGCAAGGAAATATTTTTTGCATAACCTAGGTGTAGTGTTGCATAAAGTGTTGCTAAAGGAAGTTATCTGTCTTCCTTCTTATATTAAAGACTCTTTTGACTTTTTGGACAAAATAAAGTCAATTAGGTGGAATAAAAATATGTTTTGGGTTACGTTAGACGTTAAGAGCCTTTATACAAATATTCAACATAAATATGGCCTAGAGGCGTTGTATAAGACTATGGGAGATAAGCCATTAATTCATTATGTGCTTGATTTGACACAGTTTTGTTTAGAAAACAATTATTTTTGTTTTGATAACTTGATTTTTCAACAGAAGCAGGGAACAGCAATGGGTGCTCCCTTTGCACCTATGTATGCAAATATTTTCATGGGTCTTGTAGAAAGAGAATGCATCTATAATAATGAATTTGTACAAAAATATGTTAAATTGTATTACAGATTTATTGATGATTTAATATTTTTATGTGAAGGTGGTAAGAATTATGTACAGAATTTTGTCCAAGAGATTCAACAAAATAGATTTAACATTTGTTTTGATGGGTTACAGTGTGGACACACAGTTAACTTTTTAGATGTAAATGTACAGGGTATTGATGGTTAACCCATTTTAACTAGTTTACATAGAAAGTTTGGAGAGCCACATGATTTTTTGAAAGCTGATAGCTGTCATCCCTTTCATGTTATTAATGCTTTACCATATGGGGAATTCTTAAGAATTTCACATTTATGCAATACTGATGAGACATTTTTTAAAGAAGTTCAAGAAACTAAAAAGATGTTTTTGAGAAGAAATTATGATAAAAAGTTAGTTGAAAGTGATATTGATAAAATTATTAAGCTTAGATATGATAAATTTAATAAACAAAAAAGTAGAGATATTTTTATATCTAATAAAACTATCAATTTCGTAGATAATTTATTTATAGTGTCTAAGTATAATATTTGTAGTAATATGATTAAATCAAATATATTACATTTTTGGGAATTTTTAGGCAACTTTGATGAACTAAAGAATTTAAAGACAAAAAAAATATTTTTTTCTTATACGAAAGGTAAAAGTATTAAAGACTTTGTTGTATGGACTAGGTTTTCTAAATCAATTGAGAAAATACCCATTCAGTTAACTATATTGGGTACATTTCCATGTGGAAAATGTCAAGCTTGTTCATATATACATAGAACTTTCTTTAAAATTAATAACAAAAATTTTAATTTAGAGGGCTTATATAACTGTAGAACTAATAGGGTAATCTATGCCCTCAAATGTAGTTGTACTAAATTTTACATCGGTCAAACTAAAAGAATGTTTAAGGTTAGACTTTTAGAACATCTGAGGGATATAAGAAATAAAAAAATGGAGAGCCCTTTAGTTCTACATTTTTGTGAATTTCACAATGGTAGTAGTGAGAGTTTAAAAGCTACTATTTTACAACAGGTAGCTAAAATGGAACCTGATGAGTTAGTAGTGGGTAGATTACTTTTAAAGAAGGAAACTACTTTTATTTTAAAATATGACATTTTAGTACCTAAAGGTTTGAATAGAGAATGTAATTGGAAGAATGTTATTTAGCTTTTAGGTGCATATCAATTTTATTGATTAATTGTTTAATTATGTAATTGAATGGTTTTTGTGACTATATAAAGTGTGTTTTAGTACTGTTAGTTTACTCCTTGAAGGCTTACTGTGGCCGAGGCGCTAGAGAGATAAGTGAATAAACCTGCTTTTGGATCCTGTGCTGACTCCTGTTGTTTTGCTGTGCTGGTTTGCTGTGTTCAACGTTGTTGCTGCTGCATTAAATAGTTATGCCTGTATGTAAGAAACGTGAATGTTACATGCAATATGATAAGTAGCCAAAGCCAACAACAATAGGTATGTATTGAGGATAAAAGTATGTGCTATCCTGTGTACTGACCGTGGCTATGTGTTGGCCTGCAAAGACCGCTGTGTGTCCTGGAAGTGTCCAACAATGGCCATATGAAAAGGTGTCAACCCATGGCAAAGAGGTTCTGTTACCAACACAACCGCAATGACTGCAAATATCTGGGACAGAAATACATGGGATAGCTGTCATGTAGACATATCCCTTTACATATCGCTGCAATTCCGGAGGTATGGAAGTATCAACCTCACCTGCATCCTGTATAGAAACCAATTAACAACGGCCCAATGTACAATCCCATAACATAAGTCTACTAACTGATAGCTCTTTAATTAGGGATGGAGCCCACACACACATATATGGAATATGTAGAAATGCAACCCCCACAAACCTGTATATGGTACGTACACCCACCGACATCTCCCACACTAGAAACTATAGCAATACAGACTGTAATAACAGCACAAACATCCAGTCAGTCAATTACAACTGCAGAACCATCGACATACCTTGTGGGAGACACAATTAAAGGCGCCATGCAAAATTGCAGCCATTGTATAATGGAACAAACGGCGATGTTACAGGTTTTGTTTGCAATAGTCCGTTAACAAACGTTGAGATGACAGGTACACCCACATGTTGAACCACATACTCTAGTTGTCACACACAATCCATGGGGGACATGAATCTCTATGCATAGCAGTTGCAATTACACATAACAAAACACAATACAGGCCGTCTCCCCGAAGGTAGGGCAAATGGCCAACGCCCAAGTGGAGAAGTCAATTATACCCCACTGTTGCCGTGTAATTGGCGAATGTAGTAGCTGCAAAGCTGATATGCAAGTAATTAGTCACTCAGAATCACCAATAGGCAGCAGTAAACCACGTTACAGGTTTCGACGTATATAAGAAAGTCTTGCCAGACATTCAAACCGTATGCTTATACAAAATACCCGTGTAAGCAGTGTGAGAGAGATAGAGATGAAAGTACATAACGATAATAAGGTATGTAGAACACTCGTTATATAATTATATGTATAGCATGTTGTGTATTAATTATTTACTGTACGTATAGCTCATTTTGCATTAATTAAAAGTGTCCGCAATGCATAACGTGGGAAAAGGTATTTATGTAGTGATGTCTTGCTGAGCATACTTAAGCTTGTAGAAACTGTGCATCCAGCTGTGGGCCACAAGGTACACATCACAGACACCACAAGGGATGCTACATGAGGGCTTTAAACAGAACAATTACATACAACCCGCAGTCAGTGGTAGGGTATGTCCAACAAGTACGTGCCATAGCCGGGGATAGTATATGTTGATATACTGTCACAGTAGGCATGTGTATGGGCATATAACGACAATGACATGTCTAAGGTGGTCCCGCTGTGCAAGTATGCTTTGCATTATGGGATACTATGTAAAATATGTGTAATGTATAGTATTGTAGGTAGATATGTCAGATATTCTACACAGCATAACAGGCATATCATGCATACCACAGGTATCGTCTATTGGCATGTACAATAACAGGATACATATGGCTTGTAGGCATGGGACATTGTAATAGCATGATAGCTAATCTAAATGGAAGGGCTACCAAGTAACCATGCACAAAGGACATGTAATAGCTTCACAGGTTCATAGTGGGGTACTATGCAGTCTGGCAAGTCTATGTGTAAGCACAACCACAGTGTTCACACCAGTGGCACCTCTCTAGGGTAGTGTCCTGTGATCAGCAGAGCCATGTGTTACCTGCACCTCTGCACAGTACAGCCACTGCAGTGATCCCTGGCATGCATGCGTGTCCCAAACACCAAGGGAGGTATCACATGAACAGTCCTACTGAGTGTCCCTGTGTGATGTACATAGGAGTCATGTTCCAAAGCATGGTGATTGTCCGGTTTGGGAATGTAACCCTCAAGCACATCCCACTCATTGTTGCGTGTGTGCACATATCCATGAGCATGTTGCTCACAGTGGCATCTGCGTATGTCGTGTATGTGGAGTATATCCATTAATATTGTTGTGGACATGGGCCCTGTCTATTCAGCAGAGGTCACCCCTGAGTATGTAGTATGCAAATGTGTACAGATGTGGTGTCTGTAGTTCAGCCGCATACCTTGGCTGTCAGAGCTCAATAAACATCATGGCGTGTTAATGTTGTGGTATGTAAAGCTGCAGCTGTTGTGTAAGGTACACCCTAAATGGGGTAGTGTACCCTTGAATGTGTGTAGAAGTCTTGAGTTCAGAGGTACAATGGGTGCCTATGTAGCAGCTACACACCCAGTACAGATAAGTGTGGCCATGTAGAAGGATATCCACGCCACAGTGGCAATACGGTAATCACAGGAGTGGGTGTGACATACGTGTGTACTACAAACATGTACAATGTGACACGTATGTAGGGGACTTCCACCTATGTGATAGTGGGTGAATGGTGTAATGCAAAGGAGATGTCCATGGACCTTGTGTCATGCAGCTTGAGGCCATGATATTCATATCAGGTATCTGTCACAGTGACACCCATATGGATGGAGTCAGTATCAGCTGGTGGATCAATCATGGCACTTTGTATGCAGGGGTTTGTAAAGCTAGGCAGGGAAAGTCCCTCTGTGCTAGCCTGTACCTCAGGGAAGCATATACTAAACATGAGGGGCCCTATGACTGAGGACTGTGGTATGCCAAATGTAACTTAAATACAGTAGGTACTATGGTATGCTACCCTCATTGTGGGTCCTGTCCATGAGCCACGTTGCATAACATCCTGAGACATAGGGTACGATGTGCAGGTGGATGTGTATGTTGTCAATACCAGAATGGAGAACGGTGCTGAGAGGCAATGAGAGGACAATATAGGATGTGTGGACTCCCGTACCATCATCAACTACCCTGGTAACTGTATGAAAGGAGTCCATCAGGTGTAGGGGCCATGCTCTGGCCCTAACAAGTCCAACCTGGGTGGCATCAAAGGACTGGAGCCCAACAATGTCTCTGTGAATGACGTCCTTGATGATGTGCTCCATAGCCATGCAGAACAGTCCAGTCAGGTGTGTAGGACTATAGCCCCACTTGTGCATTGTGATGCCACCTGTGTGGAGTGTGATGAATGTTGCTGTGTGCCATTCAGGGGCCACAATGTCTAATACAAGGCTATTACTGAATATGGTGGCCTAGTGGGGAGACATGTCATTCAGAAGTTTGTGGACATCACGGCCTGGGACTTTGGAAGGTGACATGGGGCCAGTGTCCCAGGACATATAGAGTGCAGGTTAGTACTGTGTAGGTGTGACCGCAGGGACACCGCAATATTCCTGCATGGATTGTGGCCCTGTAGTGAGTGAGAGGGTATAATGTTAGCATTGAATCCATCCACCAGCATGTTGCCAACATCACTTGGGTCTGTAATGTTCCTGAGTGACTGTTGTATGTGACAGCAGATGTGGGTATTGCCAGTGACTACTGACATACCACCATAATGCCTTGTGGTACACCCTGGAATGTGTCACAGTAATATTTATGTAGCTAGTCATGGAGTATGTGATGAGGGATCCCGTGGCCCTACCAAGGCTGACCAGTGAGCTACCCCACCCATGGGATTGTACACCACTGTGCAACAGCCTCCACCTGTTGCTGTACATTATGTCCATGGAACTTGACCACCAGAGTGGCGTCTGTTATCTGGTGTGTACCATCATGGCTCTGTGTGGCATAGCATGATCCATGCAGTCGTGTACGTGCTACTGAAGTGCACTGGGGTGTATTGCAGCATTTGTATGTGCAATGTCCATCTGCACGGGTGTCATGACATTAACAACCACTGTCATAAGACGTCTGTAGTAGATGTTGTAGTACTCATGTATTGTGTATGCCGTGAAGGGTGTGGTGCCAGGATGTGGCTAACAAGGTTGATTAGCATATGTTCAGAATCCACCAATGAGGGGATGACCACAGGTGTGGAACACCAGTCACATGTTGGTAGTGTTCATGTCAAGGTTAATGTTGGTCTTGGTGGTGGTGTGTATGGGTTTATCCAGCCGAGTGGAGGTTATGACTCATGGATGTGTCAGTACAAGAGTGGCTATCCCAGTTAAGTGTGGGTTAGTGTCAGTCACACATCAGTAGTAGCTGTCTGAGCCCTGCTGTCCAGTACACCAACAAATGAGGTCTGGTAACTGTGGGGAATGTAGTGGAATCTGTAGCTTGTTACAATGTGTATAGTGGTTCCGGACACAGTTAGTTGCATGTGGAGCACCTCTGATGCATTGTGCTAAGTAACTAGCCAGGATGTGTGTACAACATAGTGGGATGTGGGAACACCTCAGCTGTGGGTGTGCCAGTCCAGGTATGTGCCTGAAAGGTATGGTCTGTCTATAACCTGTCATTGCAGGTGTGCTCTGCAGAGCCGAGAGGCAGGTCCCAGTCACTGTAGAGATATTGGAGTGGTGCATTCTAAGGTGTGCCTTGCCTGCGTGCATCACAGAGGAAGATGCAAGCATTGTGTCACATGACCCCATGTCTTGCTTGTCAGTTCCCGTTCTGCTGGTGACTGTTATTGGAAACTGTGCAAGACAGGCAGTATAGAAGCAGCAAGAGCCTTACATGTGAGCTGTACTCCCAGGGCTGACAGGTGCAGGTCAGCTGTGCCAAAGCATTGTGTTTGACCATGTCAGTCAAAGCAGACAGATACCAGATGCCTGTGGAATGACAGCAGAAGCATAGGCAACTGCTGAAGTGACACAGTCAGGCGTTGTACAGTGGTATCGGGTCTGGATGACTGCATAATGCTCCCCAGGGCTTGGCCCACACCTTCAGGGCTACAAGACTGGCGAGCTATTGCATGTCCCTGCACACGTAGTCTGTGAAGTGGTATCTCAGGGCAGTCACACTAACATGGAGAATGACAAGTCACAGCGTACCTAGTGAGGTGTGGCATAGGTGCCTAGGTTATGTTGCAGAACCAGTTACCTGACAGCAAGATGTAAGTGACTATCGCATTGTGTAGCCTGCTGTGTGGAACTGCAGTGTGACCACCTACAGAGTCACCTATGACTGCTGTGTTGTGTATGTTATAACACACTATTGGCTGTATGTGATGGGCACACATGAGTCTGTGGGCTATAAGTTGGTGATGTCGTGTTCCGTATGGGGGCTTCCTCTGGTGCCTACACAGAGTATGGAGAGGTACTGCACACGTCGTCCTTGTATGTGTGCCCTGTGGTGGAGATCATGTGAGACTATGTGATGAGTGGGGTGTGTTGCAAATGTTACACTTGCCCACATGACTGTCAGGTGCAGTCAGGGTTAGTGACAGCATTACCCCAGCAGGGCTGCATAAGTGCATCCCCCACAGGCTGTAGTGTTGTATGTCAGGAGGTGAGCATTGAATGTGTACATGAGACAATTGCTCTATTGCCACATGTACGACATATCCATCTTATAGACAGGCAATAGCACTGGTACTTGACAGTTGGACATGCCTGTATATGCAACCATGTCTCACAGGATATGTGAGTTACGTGTGTACAACAGTTGTTGTACCATAAGCAAGCTAGAAATCTTAGCACAGCCAGTGTACCTGTGGGAAATAGTGTGGAATGGGTGCTATATTAATCAGTAGCTCATGACATGCTCACAAGTTCTGTACAAGTGCCTAGCATGACCATAAAATACAGATAGGGTGTTGGATAATATCAACCCACAAGTGGTGACGACAGTCATAATGTGTGGCACCACACTATAACCCTGCTGAGTATGGTGTGCATGTCAATGAACCATTATCACTGCAGATGTTAGCAGTACAGATGTACAAGACAGTACGGATGTTTGATTACAAATACCTTTGTATGTCACAGGAGTGTTCTACCAGTGGCCTGTTGACAGACTCACAACCACAAATGGTGCCAGAGTGACATGTGCATATCACACCAGTGCCAGCTACAGTAGAACAGGGTTAATGTGTTGTACTCCACCCTAATTGTAGCCCATACCACACAGACAAATGTTAGGCATCTGTGTATGTAAGGATGTGAATGGCCATGACCTATGAGGAATAGCTGTGTCAGTGTTGTGAACAACATACGGAATGGGCTGTGTGGGTGAGGTGTGTGACATATGTGCACATTCTGATGGATGATATCAGCATTGTCACCGCTAGGTGAATATCCCTGTACCCATTAACTACCACCTAGGCTGTGATCATCATTATGGACACTGTGTAAGGGATGGTGCAGTGCAGTACACCTCCCTGACTTGGTGAAGTCTCCAGGCCCCTTAGGTAGTCATACGAGGTACCCATGTCATGACAGGGTGCCATCCATGAGCACGGAGATCATTGGACAGGCATATACAGCACTGGTAGTGACCAATATTGGATCACATATCACCTTTAAGGGGTAATGGCCATGCGTGTATGGGCGATACCAGCCTTCACAATCCTCACCTCCACTATGCAGCATGCTATCTACCTTGCATAAAGACATCTGCTACACCATGATGATGGACATGCTACATGTCCATATCCTGATCTGTAAGATATATGTCATGGACATCCACCGTCCGAATACTAGGATTGCCACATGCTGGACAGATCCCTGTGCCATACATGTGACATACTCCTGCCAAACCATGCAACCCTGTCCATCAAAGCTGCACATGTCATCCCAGTCATACATGGTGTGATGGCCGCATGGTAGATGTAGTATCAACTGTCTGGATCAGTAATGTGGCACTGATGCACCTCGCGGTGACATAATGGCTGTCTGTTTCAGCTAGGAAACCTTGCCCATACATGCTATGGTTCATAAGCATTCCTGCGAATGACGTCTGACTAACCATTGTCCCATGTCTACCACATGTGCAACACAGGCGATCCGTGGCAGGATGTTGAACAGCTGTACAGTGCTGTGTGGATGTACATGGCAAAACACATGCATGCACAGGTTTCCATGCGTATGTGTGCATTGTCACTGCTCAAGTCCATTAAGGCTGTGTCTGTGTTGATATGTGACATATACACAGCATCAAGGTCAACAGCATTACCGTGGACACATCCAGGCATGTGCAGATAGGTAAGAATACCAGTGCAGGCAAATAGACATGCCCACATCAAGACAGCATTCACATGGAGTATGAACACTTTAATGAGGTGACACACATATATGGTGATGATAACCAATGCACAACGGGTGTTACATGTGTGTGACACAAACACGTCAGTCGTGTCCATGTCATGATGATTTGCAAAGATAACTGTGCAGATGTACTAGATGTCATAGAAATGTATGTGCAGCAGTATCTCTGTACATCTCTGAAACTGTGACGTGTCACCATCATTATGTCTTACAGATAATGCCTCGTACACGCCTTCCGGCGTACAGCTGCCAGGAGGATGATGTCCTCATCCCGTACCTCCATGAGAACTATGAGGTGTTGTTCAGCCATGTGCCACAGCATGCCCAGCAGCGGGGCGACCTGTGGCAGGATCTTCACAGGAGGGTGAACAATGTGGGTGGCCATAACTGCACCTACCAGCAGGTGCGCAGACACTGCACGGACTTGATATGACATGCAAAACAGCGTGTCACTGCAATTGCCAGGGAACAAGGTGGAACAGGTGGTGGGCCACCAACCCAGCCCCCACTCACACACACCGAGGAGCTACTGGCCAGTCTGGGGACACCCTCAGAACAGCATCCAGAAACTCTAGCTGCCATCGTGGAGGTGGGTGTCTCCCAACCAATGAGCCTGGAGTTTCCTGGTAAGTCAGTACTGCACATATGGCTATTATATCCCATTTAGTTGCATGTGTCACTATCCATTATGTAAAGTAACAACATATGCAAGGTATTTGGACACACAAGCTGCATACTACAGTATGCTACCCTGTGTATGCACACATGTGCATACTATATGCTATTATACAGGCGAATGTGTTGACATGCACAGTGCACCCTGTGGCTGTCATACAGTCATGGATAATGTTCATACTGCTGTGTCACCCCTATACAGGTACCTCTGGCGTGCCGCACAGACATGAGTCCGTTGCAGGTAAGACTGTCATCAGTATCAGGCATGTTAAAGCATAGATCTATTTGCCATGTGGCCAGTTAACACTTGCACACTTGATGTTCGTTCCAGTCATGATATACAGGTGGCAGCACCCATCATTCACACAGGCCACCCACGTGCAATATATACAAATGAAATGATACACCAACTTGAAACCACAGTATTTGTCATTGTTACATGTGTGGTCAGCTGTGCATACAATGGTGAAGGTGTTCTACAATGGAGGCATATGAAGTATGCATTGGAACAACATGTGTGGTACGCAAACAGTACCACACAGTGAGCTGTGATATGGGCAGCCCACAGGTGTCACCATTGTGTTGTATGCCCCTGCATTGGGTGCACACATTGTGATGTGCCATCTGACATGTCCCAGACATGTAGTGTTCTGGCTGCAATATTGTCACACTATCCCATGACCCATACCCCACATACCAAACATACAACCCATTGTCTGCATAGCCTTGTGGATGGTGACATATCTGACATCTATGGGTGTATGTCATATGGAACAACACAGACATGTGAGATAGATGGCCATCACACACATTTGGCCAACACATGTGCACACATGGCCATGGGGGATGGCCAGAGACACATAGCCACACAGTAGATGTGATGTGTATACACCCTGTTGCACATTGTCCACACATGGTCCACTTATAGTCTTAGTTGACTGATTATACAGTTAATGTGGTACAGTGGACATCCTAACAGCCTGTGCACAACTAGTGGAGGTGTCACTGAAGTCTACCATAGAAGATCAGTTGCACATCACGACTGTGTCATAGCATGACAGTAGTCACCTGTACAGCTTCCACAGACATTGACACCACATCAGGCCACAGATACTGTACATTTCCCTTGCTGCTGTAGGACATCACCATTAGCTGTGCACCTCCCGTGTGTGTGGTACATCAATGTCATGTGGGAAATGGTGAATTGACATGTCTGCTATGTGTGGACATGGTTGCCAGGCAGCTAAGGCCGTGTAGTTGTTGTGTAGGGGTGTCAGCTGTAGGCCTCCAGTGACCTGTCACTTGACACAGCATGGTTTGGTGTGTATACACTTCAGCATTGTGGGTCACAATCTACAGTTATGTCATGGGTATGCATGCAGTTATGGCTATGCAATGTGTACATATTATGCATTGTACAGCAATATAGATGCCTCAAGATGCCATGCAATGGCACAGTGTCTGTACTTCACACTGTATAGCAATGTAGACGGCTCACACTATCCTTCCATGCTCATGCACATTTGCTAAACATGCATTCTATCTGTAGGGCATACAGACAACACCACAATGTGATGCCCATTATGATGCTGTTCATGTGTCAGAACACCATTGTGTCAGACATGTATGCATGTTAATGCACACGTCAGCAGAGTACATGTCAAGGTCACATCAGCCATGTGTACTGTGATCCTGTTCTGGTCCACATGGTGTATCACGTGGATGCATGCATACTACCATGATTGTGTGAACTGCATGGCTACTGATATGACACCTGCTTGCTGTAGTGTGCACCCCAGGGAGGTATGCTTACTAACACTATTAATGTCCGAGCTGCATGCCCTCTGCTGTACCACAGACATGCTGCATGCCATCTGTCAAATCACATGCATGGTGTGTCTGTGTGTGTGTGTGTCTGTGTGTGTGTGTGTGTGTGTGTGTGTGTGTGTGTGTGTCTGTGTGTGTGTGTGTGTCTGTGTGTGTGTGTGTGTGTGTGTGTGTGTGTGTGTGTGTGTGTGTGTGTGTGTGTGTGTGTGTGTGTGTATTGTAATTTAGAGTCTTTCTTTGCATTCACAGGTGATGTAGGTGCGTTACCCTTCTGCGGTCCATCTGATGTTAGTGTCCCCACGGATACTAGCAGTGATGAAGATATACATGAGGTACAGGCAGGGTTGTCAGGGGCTGAATCTGTGCCAACGGTTGCCATCCCAGCTATTTCCCCCTCTTCCCCGCACACAATTCTGCTGCCAACACATACCGCATCACCAGTGGCCATAGAGGAAGGACAATCAGCGTCTGTTAGCGTGGAACAGGAATGTGTGGTGGCTACAGAAGGTGTGTCTACACACCATGGTGTCAGTGTAATGACTGCAGATGTGCCACACAGGCATGTGGCCGGTGCTGCTCGTAGGAGGACCTCTGGCAGACATGCACCTGCAGGACAGAGCACAGCAGCTGGTATCACCAGACGCATGTTCCTGACTGTAATGGCGGCACAGGCACGTGCTGAACGGCACACCAGGGAAGGGCAGAGGCTGCAGAGGGCTGCTATCCATACCCTACATAACAAAATCCAGGCATTGGAAAATGCTCAACAGCAGATTGCTGATGTTCTTGACAGGCAATTGGGTGACATGGTTAGAATCCTTGACCGTGGCATGGCAATCCGCAAGCGTGAGCTGTCTGTGCTGGAACATCTGGTAGGAGTGAGGCATAGGCCATGTATACGTAGGCCAGCCACACCACCTAGTGCAGGTCAACGTGAGCGTGCCACCTCACATGCCCGCTCCCATAGTGCCGGTAGCAGTAGCAGTGCAGCTGGTGCTGCGCTGTCCACACCAGGACACAGCAGGCCATGTGGACGTGGCCCTGGACGTTCCCAGCAGGGACACGGTTCCAGTGGATGTGTCGTTGGACAGTAGCCAATCTGTACCTCCACCTCGTAGTGCCTGTGCAACCCCTGACAGGCACAGGTCACGTGGCCGTGGCCGGACACAGTGAGCTGTACAACCTGGTCTGTACAAACTGGAGCTGTCAATAATACCCCGTGTAGGCCTCACAAAAGGCAGAACTGTGTGCACACATACACGCACACAGCAAAGACATCTGTAGGGTACAATAACAACCACATGCATACTGAACAGACATGTCCAATCATATCACTGGCCTTTACCCACACACATGATGCCATCCATTGGTGCAGCCTATGCCCCTGGCAAACATTATCACCCTGTGCATATGATGAAGCCTGTGCCGCATCCCTGTCATCCACACCATCGGTGCAGGGACATGCTCAAATGGTCTGATGCACAGGGTGAACAGAATAGTGAGAAGTGTAATTTACATTAGTTGTGTAAGAATAGTGAGAGAAGTGTATATTACAATAGTTGTGTGAGAATAGTGAGAGACGTGTATATTACATTAGTTGCGTACTGTTGACACGCACCAGACATACCATGTAGTACAGGTTTAGCATGCATTGTTATATGTTCACAGTATGTGTCATGGTAACAACAGTAACAGTATGTTGGTAATGATGCCCTGGTTCCCTCCTTATGGTCTACTTGCATGTGCCTACAGGTAGCACTGTTTGCAGTCTCCCATGTGTAACTGTGGAGTACTCACAGGCACATATGGCAATATCAGCATGCTAAACGTAGCCTCAGCCTGACTGTCTGAAAGTCTAACATACCACAGATGTCCACACATATACTGATCCAGAAGCATGTGGGCAGTTTAATAGGCTACAGTGGCTAGAGACGTGACATCCATACCAGGTCACATCACAGGTATGTTGACATGGTGCAGGGGTTGTACACAGCAGTCTGGCCAATGATAATGTTAGAGGCCACTTGATAGCATGAGACCTCACTGTGTAGCAGTAATACCCTGTCACATTACAGGAACATGCTCACACTAATGGGGTCAACAACACTATAACGCACACCCCATAGTGTTGAGGTGAGGACCCTTGCCTATGTGGTCATCACCCTCACAGTACTGTGCACCCACACAATGTGACACAGAGAAAGAACATGTACAGGTAGCCAGTGTGGCTGAGTCCGATGGCATCAACAGGGTAGTGGACTGCATCACCATGAGGGGTTAGGGATCCTGTGTGTTCTGTATGGTAGTATACACTCTCACTCCATGCACCAGACAGCCATACATACCTACATACACACACACACACACACACACACTGTGGAGACCACAAATAGGTTCATAGGTTCATAGGTTCATACTAGGCTATCTGCCCTAGGGCATTTATAAGCCTAGCCAGAGTGTGTTTGGCTTTCGCCACCCATTTTAAATTAATTTTGCTATGCCTTTTTTTGAGGTTAGTATATTGTGCCTCTGTCTAACAGTGACACAGAAGTGATAGCCGGGGTAAACCTACGATCTCCCATCCACTCATCAAGATTCCTCTTGAAGAGAGTCAATGTGGGACTCTGCCTAACCTGGACTGGGATTTTATTCCAGAGTGAAGGGAGCCTCTGGGTTATGAATCTGTCCCTCCAGCATGTCCTATTTATTTCAGTACTGAGGTTCAAGTCTCTCGAGCTAGTAGCTCAATGGGATTTGGATTTTCTGAGGTGCAGCATGTCCATTAATTCCGGGTTGGACATGGCTTTATACGTCAGGCACAGATCGCCTCTGAGCAGGCGGTATGCCACTGAGTAGAGCTGGAGTTTCTTTAACCGGGCAGCATATGGCATCTGTTTGAGCCCTTTGATCCTCCTGGTGAGGTACTTTTGGGGTCTTTCCAGTTGCTGTAGGTGTCTGGTAAGGTACATCCCAAAAGGGGCATTGTACTCAATTATGGGCCTGATGAGGGATGAGTAAAGAGGTACGATGACCTACCCTGATCTAGATGTAATCCCTTCATGATTAGGTGGGCTATATAAAATGTTTTTCTAACCACTTTGGCCACGTGGTTGTCAAATGAGAGATTGCTATCAACTTGGGTCCCCAGGTCCCTAATGACTTCTTCTGTACTTAATGGATTACCACCTATGTGGTAATTTGTGCACTTTGTTTTGCCAAGGGATAACTATACACTTTTTGGCATTTAGCTTGAGGCCATGGCTCTGGCACCAGTTGTCTGTTTCTATGAGGCCCTTTTGGAGGATGCTTGTGTTGGCTGGAGAGTTGATTATGGTGCCCAGTTTGCAGTCATCTGCGAACTTGGTCAGCCACAGTCCTTCCGTGTTGGCCTGTACCGCCGAGAAATATATATCGAACAAGAGAGGTCCCAGGACTGAGCCTTGTGGGACGCCACTTGTAACTGGTTTGGAGTCTGACATGGCTCCAGCAATTCTAACCATGTGGGTTCTGTCCTTGAGCCAGTTTGCAACCCATCTAGTGACATAGGGGTTTATATTTAAGCTGGTGAGCTTATCTATAATGCCCGAGTGGGGTATTGTATCGAAGGCTTTTGCAAGGTCCAGGTAGGCTGTGTGGACTACCTTCCCCTCGTCAATGGCCTTGGTGACTGTTTCAAAGAAATCGACCAGGTTTAAGAGGCAGGATCTGCCCTTAACAAAGCCAAACTGGGTAGGATCCAGTGTCTGTAGGTCCCCAATATCTTTATTTATGAGGTCCATGATGATCCTTTCCATAGCTTTGCAGACCAAGCTAGTCAGGCTTATGGGGCGATAGTTTCCAGGATCCGTTGAGGCACCACCTTTGTGGAGAGGGACCACTGTTGCTGTATGCCACTCTTAGGGTACATATCCTGTAGTAAGGCTAAGATTGAACAGTAGTTTTATGTTTGGGTTTAGCTCTTCTTGGAGTTCATGTAGGACACAGCCCGGGACACCATCTGGTCCCATTGATGCTGTGTTTTTGCTTTGGAGAGGGCTCTTACCTGAGCATCTGAGATGTCAGGGGCAGCACTCTGTTGGGATAGATATTTGCCCTTTGGTGGGAGAGGGGAGAAGTTTGCACTGAACCTGTCAGCTAGGATGTTGGCAATTTCTGTCGGCTCGGTGTATTTGTTGTTATTTTGGACTAATTCTGAGCATATCTGGGAATTCCCACCCAGGTTCCTAACATAACTAAAGAAAGCCTTGTGATTATCCTTAGTGTCCTGTGCAATTTTTCTCTCGAAGCTGGCCTTAGACGATTTTATGAGTGCCCATAGTTTTTTGCTAATACTGATCAGAGATGCCTTCCCTTTTTGGGATTTTGCTCTATCATGTAGTAGCTTCCTCCTTCTATTGTATAGTTTGTTTATGGCTGGGGTCCACCAGACAGGACGTCTGCCTTTGGAGGATTGGGTCTTGGTTTTATTTGGGATTGCATGATCCATGCATTCCTGAAGGTGTTCATAGAATGCGTTTATAAAGGATTCTGCAGTCTGGGTCGTATTTTCCACAGGCCCGGGGGCTTTGAAGGATTTCGACTCGGTTTTGAGGCGTGTGAAATTTGCTTTAGAGAAGTTTTTCACTGTGGTTTTCTGAGCAGGGGGTGGGGTCGGGATGTGAATATCCAGCGAGATTAGTTTATGGTCTGATCTTACCAGTGAGGGATACACTTCTGGTCTGGAGCATAGTGTCCCTATGTTGGTGATGATCAGGTCCAGTATGTTTTCCCCTCTTGTGGGAGTCGTAACAAGTTGTTCCATAGCATTTGAGTTTATAAATTCTAGGAACCTTTGGGCTAGGGTGTTGGAGCTAGAGTAATGCTCCCAGTCTATGTTTGGGTAGTTGAAGTCGCCCAATATAATGGTGTTTGGAGAGACCTTCATATTTTCCAGTATTCTCAGGAAGGCCAAGTGGGGTTCCTGTGTTTGGGAGGGTGGTCTGTAGCAGGCTATAAACTGGAAGGCAGTTTTACCCACAGTTAGTCGCACATGGATAGTCTCTGATGCTTCGTGCTGTGCCACCAACCTGGAGGTGTGGGTATCTTTGACGAATATTGATACTCCCCCTCCTTTTGTGGTTTGGTCCAGGTTTTGGGGCCGAAAAGCATGGTATGATGTATAACCTGGTAGTGCTGGGGTGCTCTCGGGAGCCTTGAACCAGGTTTCTGTTACTGCACAGATATCGATGTTCTCCATGCTAAGGAGAGTTTAGAGTGCATGCATCTTGAGGTTTAGACTTCTGGCGTTGAGTAGCATTACTCTTATTTTCTTATCCCTTGTGATACCTATGGAGGTGGGTTTGTCTTTTGAGCCTTGCCTAAAAAAGGCACTATGGGGGTAGCAAGAGCCTTTGCCAATATCCGAAAGCCCAGGGGTGACAGATGCAAGCCTTCCCTAGCGAAGCATCGTGGCTTGTCGAGCATGTCATCCCAGGCTGACAGGCATTGGATCCCCTTTGAATGACACCAACACTTAAGCCAATTGTTGAAATGTCGTACACATTTGGATAGCTGATGTGTGTGATACACACACCACACCTGCCTACGTCATGCTTTCCAAACTGCAGTATGTACAGATCTCTACAACAGTGTATAGGGGTGTGTGACAATTGGGTTGTATTCCACACCATATGTGGCATATATGGTCACACAAGCAAACACACATGGCAGTACTGTGAATGATACACCTGCTATATGATGATACGTCTGACAGACATGCAGCAGTATTGGCCGCATTATGTGTACCAACGCTACCTTCGGCAATTGTGCTGCTATATGCACATGGGAGGATGTAAGTGTTACAGGTGTTAAGTGACGTACTGTCGGTAACACCTAACCGCTGTGTAGGTGTTATGTCTCCACCATCAAGTAATGGTAACATAGCGTCCTGTTTGCACATGTCATGGTTGGATGGCGTGTGACACACCTGTGAGCCGTCCCTGGCAAACATCCATCTACACAGGTGCATCACCACTTTATGTACACACATCCATCCATACCTGCTGTACATCCTACCGTACTGTCAGTATGTCACCATATACAAGTGCCAATTATGGGGCTGCATTGCAGCTGCATGTTGTAGTTAGGCACAGATGAGTTAGTTACATCAGCTACTGTACATGCATGGTAGCTGCATGCACACTACAGATTGTACATGTGTGTTGGTCCTACATGCCTGCCATGTAGCCATGTTTGTATGTATTGCAATTGGTGGACATGTGTGTTGACATACATAACACATGGACTGTTGTATGATATGATGGGTGTCATGGGTAACTAGTACAGAGGGAATGTGTCCTCGGTCAACATTGCTACCTCATGTACTGTTAGCATTCAACAGCCATGGACCCACCTTCCATTTGTGTGTGTATGATTGCTGTAGCCACTTGTCTGCACAGAGGACAGCAAAAGCTATGCTATGTACATATGTGGTGTGTGTTTGGTCCATGCACATATCCACTGCAATTACATGTATGACATAGCCAAACATGTGTGTTCGTTTGTGTACAGCGACAGTCATCTGTCACAGCTGTGTAAGACCCAGGGCCCCTGGTTTGTGTAGAGTCGACCTGGTTATGTACAGTGGTATCATTGCAATGCATAACACATGATGGAACCCTGTCGGTACATGTGTAGTCTGCACAGTTGCTGTAGACCTATGTACAGTCCACTGGTCATGAGTCACACGGTGTTGTGCTAATGTATGGCTGTGTATTGCTGGTCCAATGACATGGTGATGTGTGATGGCTACATTGTAGATTGTGGTGTGTACCTCTGTGATATACACCTGAGACAACTGTGATAGCTCCTGAGTGTGTAGTGGTCAATACATGTGAGTGGCCTTCATGCACGTGGGGACAGTAATACCATACTGTGCCCTTCTGTGTTTAGAATCCGTGTGCATGCAAGAAGGCCCTTTGCAACTGCTAACTGTGTGAGCATGCCCAGTACGTCGTTGTGTAGCTGGACACACAGTACATTCCAAACTGCGCCCTTCCGTGATTAGAATCTGTGTGCATGCAAGACGCCCTTTGCAACTGCTAAGTGTGTGAGCATGCCCAGTACGCCGTTGTGTAGATGGACACACAGTACATTCCAAACAGACGTGTGATACTAAGTGTGTGGCCATGGCCATTGACATCCTGTATAGTGATGGTGGTCATCCAGGCAACAGATGTCCATTTCCAATGTCACGATGGATGCCTACATTGAACACACTGGTTGCTGTCTTGAAGGATGTACTGTCTGTGGCGTGTCCCGTATCTATGTAGTGTTGTTGTAGTGCTCCGTAGATATTTGGTTGCTCTGATCACACCACTGCCATGTGTTTGTCTATGTCTACCTTGGGACAGTAATATGCTTTCAGACTGCTCACACTCTATACATTCCCTATCGGCATCCTTGCCTTTGCGGATGATGTCACCCACCTAGAAGTATGCCTCTGGGAGGGCTGTGCTCAGTAATCTCGGTAGTGCATTCTGTAAATGCGTAATGCTGTAGTGTGATAAGGTAGTTAGGTGTATGTTCGACTCCCAGCCCTGTCAAGTGTGTGTGTGTTTGTGTGTGTGTGTGTGTGTGTGTGTGTGTGTGTGTGTGTGTGTGTGTGTGTGTGTGTGTGTGTGTGTGTTTCCAGCTGCCGGGGGACAAAGTAATGCTTTTAGATGCCTCACACCACATACATTCCCTATTGGCATCTTTGCCTTTGCGGATGATGTCACCCACCTAGAAGTATGCCTCTGGGAGTGCTGTGTTCATTAATCTCGGTAGTGCATTCTTTAAATGCATCATGCTGTAGTGAGTTAGGGTAGTTAGGTGTATGTTTGACTCCCAGCCCTGCCAAGTGTGTGTGTGTGTGTGTGTGTGTGTGTGTGTGTGTGTGTGTGTGTTTGCGTGCATGCTCCCGTCCGCCTAGGGACGCAGTCTTTCTTTTAGATGCCGCACACCACAGCAGTTTGCTACTGACATCTTTGCCTTTGCGGATGATGACACGCACCTAGATGACTGCCTCTGGGACTGCTGTGCTTAGTAATCTCGGTAGCGCGTTCTGTAAATACGTCATGCTGTAGTGTATTAGGGTAGTTAGGTGTATGTTCGACTCCCGGCCCTGCCAAGTGTGTGTGTGTGTGTGTGTGTGTGTGTGTGTGTGTGTGTGTGTTTGCGTGCATGCTCCCATCCACCTAGGGACGCAGTCTTGCTTTTAGATGCTGCACACCACAGCAGTTTGCTACCGACATCTTTGCCTTTGTGGATGATGACATGCACCTAGATGACTGTCTCTGGGACTGCTGTGCTTAGTAATCTCGGTAGCACGTTCTGTAAATGCGTCATGCTGTAGTGTATTAGAGTAGTTAAGTGTATGTTCAACTCCCAGCCCTGCCAAGTGTGTGTGTGTGTGTGTGTGTGTGTGTGTGTGTGTGTGTGTGTGTGTGTGTGTGTGTGTGTGTGTGTTTCCAGCTGCATGACAACAGTACATTGCTTTTACAGTATTCACTCTCCATAACATCCGTGCAGCGTCTTTGCCTTAGATGCTGCTGTTTGCAGGCTAGACGTGTGCCTGTGTGAATCATGTGATCCACTGATCACGGTAGCGCGTTTTGTAACTGCATGATGCTGTCGTGTGGTACAGTGCTTATGTTTATGTTCTGCTCCCAACCCTGCCACGTGTGTGTGTGTGTGTGTGTGTGTGTATGTTTGCGTGCATGTTCCCATCCACCTAGGGACGCAGTCTTGCTTTTAGATGCTGCACACCACAGCAGTTTGCTACCGACATCTTTGCCTTTGCGGATGATGACATGCACCTAGATGACTGCCTCTGGGACTGCTGTGCTTAGTAATCTCGGTAGCACGTTCTGTAAATGCGTCATGCTGTAGTGTGTTAGGGTAGTTAGGTGTATGTTCGACTCCCAGCCCTGTCAAGTGTGTGTGTGTGTGTGTGTGTGTGTGTGTGTGTGTGTGTGTGTGTGTGTGTGTGTGTTTCCAGCTGCTTGACAACAGTACATTGCTTTTACAGTATTCACTCTCCATAACATCCGTGCAGCGTCTTTGCCTTAGATGCTGCTGTCTGCAGGCTAGACATGTGCCTGTGTGAATCATGTGATCCACTGATCATGGTAGCGCGTTTTGTAACTGCATGATGCTGTCATGTGGTACAGTGCTTATGTTTATGTTCTGCTCCCAACCCTGCCATGTGTGTGTGTGTGTGTGTGTGTGTGTGTGTGTGTGTGTGTGTGTGTGTGTATCTATCTAGGATTATCACTCTTGACTCTGCTGCATTGTCTGTACATGAGCACCATGGATGTATGTACATCTGCTATGGCTCTGTGATAGCGCACATACTGTGTGCTGTAGTGATCATGGGTTATACATGTATAGAGACTGGTTATTGTGTTGCTGGGTATTACACGGGCATTGGAAACAATGTTAGTGCAGCACCTTTGACTGGTCATATGCAGATCTCGGCTTCAGTCAGCAGTGGTTATTACATTGGAGTGTGAGTATGGCTCATATCTATCTGTAGTAACTGTCAATTCTATGCACCTCAGGTTAACATTACAGATGCACCTTTATCCACAGGTTGTGGTACAGATCCCAGGACTCTATGTGTAGACATTGACAGGTGCAGGACTGAGTTGTGTTGGATGCATGGAGGGGTGTCCATGGCCAGTAATGGGGATCTCTACAGCCTGGCAGGTACGGTCTGTGACTGTCCCACAACCTTCTGTATATGGCTGACACATGCTGTACCTGTGTATATGCAGACACACACACTTACCACAAACAGCTACGGCTATCACATACACACACCCATTGCACCACCATTGGGCCATGCAATAACCGTTGTCCCTCACACACACACACACATACGTGTACATTGGATGGCTCTATGACAACTCTGGACATGTTAACACCACACCTTGTGCATATGATGTCACCTATGCCACCACCTGTGATGTGTAACATTGATGCAGGATCTGACTAACCTGATGCTGCTGCACACTGTGGCTTTATTCCACTGTATTGATGTTAGCATGCTGTTAACACACAGTGTGTTACTTCCAGGTGTACTTCAGCCGGCATGATGTATTGCAGCTATGACCATCACTGTAGCATAGTTTAAAGCACTGTTACTTCTGATGATGTAGTCTCCATCCATGTGCCATTTCACTGATGTGTTAGTAGTGGCAGCATGTGTGTCTGTGTGTGCAGTACATGTGTGATGTGTGTAGTACACATGTATACATGCTTACAAATGCATACACAACATTACACGGGCTTCACCATTCGTACACTAGCTTACTCGTTCTTCCACATGTGCACACAGGCAAACACGCGCGCACACATACTTACTCGGGCTTACTGGCACGCATGGGCACAGACACACTGTGGGCAGGTTTGCAGGTCACATCGGTGGTATCCATGGCGTACGCCGTCAGTCTCCTGATGTTCCCTAGGATAGTTCATGACACGTCTCTTCCACTGAGTACTGACAGCACACATGTGACACTGCTCCGGTGAGGTTACAATGTTTTGTACATACACACTCATGTTGTCACCTATCTTCTACTCTAATAGTCCCCTTAACCTACACTACATGGTAGAGGCTTGGCCCATATGGCATGACATGTTTTGATTCACTATCCTCAGCCTCACTTGCCTCACACTGCCTACAAATGCTTCGTTACATCTCTGACAGAGCGCTTCCACACATAAGTACCAGTATGCAGTAGCCATGTTGTCTCCAGCTTGCCATTCATCTGCATGGCGTACTAACATCTAACTAAACCTACATTTTGTATGTATATTATCCATATGTCTTGTTTTGAAGCGCAGCGCGTTCTCGTGGCACTGCGCTATGCTTCCACACCAGGGATCGGGGGAGGACAACTACTGGTTCATTGATATCCAATGGACAAAGCCGCCACTGGCCTTGGACTTGGACATTGGCATGCTTCTTCGACTGTATTCATACTGTATTTGCAGCTGTCATTGCTCCGTTTAGCAACATGCAAAACGTTAGTCGCATAACATCCGGGTACATTTCTGCACATAACTCTGCTCTTGCACGGACAGCTTACTGTTTCATGTATCGTGTAATTATTGCATCATTTGCATAGCTTACACATACAAATGGGGTATGTTGCAAATCCCAACATTGTCCGTGCAATGTTCGTGTTACGGGCGGTCTTGCACGCCCCTGCAGGTGTTTGCTGAATAGCCTGGCAGTCATCTTTCCTTGCTGTACTCTCTCTCAATCCATACACGCCGGAGGCTTCATGTATCATGGCCTAGGCTTTGCTGTGTGCTATGTCTATTTGTGGTGTATGCATGGCTGTGGGTATGTCCCACTGTCATCATTGGTAAAGGTGACACCCTATAGGTACTTCCTGTAGACTGCTGTGTCATTTGACATGTCAGCACATACCTGCGGATGAACATCCTACTGCAGCGCTTTTCATATCTTCTGAGTTATCTTGCAGTCGATAATGCTGTTTCCTCAGACATGTATCTGTTTCAGATCGTACCTATCAACCTCCTAGTGCAAAACATCTGTACAAAGCCTAACATGATGGGGGGACAGATAGGGGCAGATTCTACATATTGCTCTTACAAACGTAGATAGTTGACAGTATTATAGGTTTTGCATTAGTATGACCTTTCTGAGGGATTTGGGGTCTTAAACACATATGTTTATCATTATTTAATGACGTCAGTTCTCAGGTATTTGGCAGACAGGTACAGATTGTGAGAGGAACACACCACACATATGAGGCATACATCTGCACATTCGTACAGTTGCGAGGTATGTTTCTGATACTGGACATCAATTTCCTTACACCAATACACACAATACATGGCGCCATCACAGGCCAGTTACCATTAAATTCCTATTGCAGGACACACCCACCCACTGGGTTATATTCCTCACACAGGCCAACAGGTGCTTATCCACACTAATTATTCCATCATGTACCTTATGTGTACGCCGGTATTTGCGCTTTCCATCAGTGGCAGAGCTCACGTATGAGTATGGGGGACTGGACACTGTATCGGTGACACTGCATGACACCCTGAGGGACACATGTCTTTTGAGTCTATTAGCCTTGCACATTGACTTTCACAGGCCATACATTGTAATTCACATTTGTGGACAAACATGCTTATGACTTGTACATGTTTTGACATTTGTCCTGACGTCTTTCTTCTCACCTGTCCACCTAGTATCACTAGTTCTGTACATTTCATTAGGACGGGTTACCTTCATACCTCTCACCTGTACACATTATGGGTATATGCCCTGGGGTTTGACCTATGATTCTGTTACATTTGTCATGATAATGTGCCTTTCTGGTAGATTGCTGGCAAGCCATGACGGACTGTGCGGTTAGGTAATCATGACTGACATTTCTATTTCATGATTACTAACTCTCATAACATTCGTATTCCTGACTACGCAATTATTCTATCAACGGTCTGACTTTGTCTGAGGTATATTTAATATAGTCCCTATTTGTCTGTCGTGTACTATGCCTTAGTCCAGCTGTCTTATTCTGACATTCTGGCAGGTATGGTTACCATCTTGGTCGTACGCGTGTCCATCTATGATAATTGCCTACATGACACTGATATAGGTCCCTACGTCTTCCCCCAATGGTTTACACAATATCCAGTAGATGGGTTGCACATTTTTGGAGAATGTAGGCGTGTGCTATACCCACATAGGTATATTGATCACTCCCATGGGGTGTACCTAATAGATCTGTGCCAACCAACACCTTGGCCCAATTCTGTATACCCATGATTCCCATACCTGACACACCTCCACAGTACCCATTAAACATGTTTAATGTGAGCGATAATAAAGTGTGAGGACACTTCTGAGCACTCCCCACTCTGCGGATATCAGCTCGTACGTCATACATTCAATCGACCCATGTGTTATTACCCTTGCACCTGCTACTGTTGCATGTACACCTATATTGTAGTTGCAGGTGTGACTTCTTTTACATCAATGATGGTTGGCACTTCATACAGGATCAATTTTTGGGGTCCTGCAAAGGACACCTATATTCATGTTTAACGTGTAGAACTTGCAGGCCCTGTCACAGTGGTACTTTCTGGGCAATGGTTTGGGAACCATCGGTGTATTCTCCTTTCATGCATGTCTGTCTGTCTATCCATATTAGCTATACCGTGACCTATTTATATACATGTATTATATGTGCAGGGACATATGTTTGTTGTGTATATATCTATTCATGTATCATGTGTGTATAGATTTATATATGTACATATATACATATGTCTGTACATTCCTCATCTCATAATTTACTTTGGATTATGTCTGTGGATATATGTGTATATATATCTCCATATCATACCTTTCAACTGTACAGATTTCCGCTGCATGTACAGCTGTTTGCCTCTTATCTTTGGTCCGTTTTTTATAACCTTGTGTCTATCTGGCAAGTTAGTGGCATATCATTAAAGACTGACGTTGGTAAATGATGACAAACATTTCAGGTTACGACTTCATTCCCTTCAGAGAATCCATGCTAGTGACACACCTGTTATTCTATCCACTTTCTATGTTTGTTAGGGCAATATCTGGGGATTGTCCCTATTTGTATCAGTTGTTGTCATGGCTTTGTCCTGTTTCGTACTTTACGGGTTTAACAGGTATGAGCCATGTACATAGAACGTGGGGAAAACACCATTCATTTTCTATTCTGTGAGCGGATTACACACGCGCAGGCGCACTTACATATCCTTATTGTGGGTTACATGTGTTTCATAGATAACTGTGCTTCCGTGAACTTTCATAATTCTGACCGTAACAGTTACATATCTGTATTCCAGTTTACGGACTACTGCGAAACACACGTTCACCTTTACATATTTAAATGTGTGTACTGCACGAACGCTTTCATTACACTTTCAGGTTATATGTGCAGTGGTCGTAGGTCAACCGGAACTTCATTCACGTTGGACGGATACCAGAACTACTATTCTATTGGTGTTCTCCCTCATTGATATGCATACCCATAGTACTTAGCTACATCAACATACGCCTTACCGCTTCACCTACAACACAGGCATCCATTCTCCTGCTGGGAAAAAGGTGGTACTACATATTACACATTCCCTATTGCCTACTGCTGTGGACTCCGGCTGCATTGTTAATCACTCCGAGGATATGCAGAACACCAAGGCATATAGTCCAGCCACATACAGGTCTTTGATTGTCAGGGTATTCATGTAATGATCTGGGTTTAGGCTTGACCACCTGGTGAACGGAACTTCCCTGGCCGAGGTCAAATGTCAGACGAAGCATATGGACAGGGATTATCTCCCTATTTTGAAGTTTTACCTGTGTTTATAGACACAGGTGTTTGGGCACCTGTCAGTAGCTTATTCTGTTGGCATTACATATTATGGGTGGGGTTGTTATAGTCCATACTCCACGATGAGGGGTGTTCCCATTCACATTTGACTATTACCTGTATACAGTCATATGGGGATTATTATTTTTAGACATGAAGTGACTACAGGTATGCAGTTGTATATTACACAAGTGTGAAGGGCTGTTCCTGTAAATATGTACAGAACATACCTCTCAACCTCTTAGAGCACCGAACCTGTGCAAAACCTACATGATGGGGGGACAATTAGGGACACATTTTAACGATTGCTCTTACAAGCTTAGAACATTGATAGAATGCTAGGTTTTGCATTAGCATGATTGTTGTGCAGGTTGTGGTGTCTTATACTCAGGATATTTCTCATTATTTAGTGACGTCAATCCCCAGCTATTTACCACACTGGTGCAGATTGTCGGAGGCACACACCAACACTATGGGGTGAACCTGTGGTCATTCTTAGGGTTGCCACCTTTTGGACTGCTCAAAGTGGGACATGTTCTGTAGAGATGTCAGATTTTCCAGGACAAAACATACCTACAGCCATGCATAGTACTGAACTTTAACCTTTTTTGTACATATAATAGCTTATTCTAGTAACATTTGAATTGCTTATGCTACTTCACATAACATATTGAGGATTCATATATAAAATAACTGTTTTATGCGACTATTAAAGTAAATTAGGAAATAAACTCTCGGGACATTTGCTATGTGTTGATTTTTTTCACAGGACACAACTGCCTACAGAGGGATTGTTACTCACAAAATGGGACAGGTGGTGACCCTAGTCATTCTGCGAATATCCGGACAGTTGAGTGGTATGGCACAGACCTCTGTAATACGCTGTTGTGTTCTGGCACAGCAGTAGCTCAGCATTAAAGACTGCAGTCGGAACGTGCTGACAGACAGTTGGGTTTCAGACTTCATACTCCAGACATTAATGCCAATGTGCAAACTGTTATTCTATCAAATTCTATGTTTCTAAGAGATATGTTTACAGATTGTCCCTGATTTTGGACCTTTGTCTCACTTATATTCACGGCTCTGTCCAGATATCTTGCTCACACAGGTTGACAGGTATTGTCAGTCATGAATGCACACAGTCAGTGTCCCTCACACTTGATCAGGGTTGACCTGTTTATGTAGTGTCTTCCTCGCCCTCATGCCATTTTCCACTTTGCAAATGTGTGCATTATATTCTCCCTCCTATTCGTGTCTGGACATGTGCGTCACAGGAAGGTATTTTATCCTGGGTGGTAGGTTATGCATGCCAACTTAGGGCTGGACAGTGTCATGGACCTCCACTGCACATTCTGACTTGTGTCCAGATATCTACTGGATTGGACATCATGTCGTCATACCCATTCTACTATTTACACAAGTTGGTCATCCCGTGAGGGATATCCCAAAAATTGGTCAAGATGAAAACAAGTTAGATAACGAAGATTTTTGTGGCTGCACGAAAACGTGCAGGGGGTTTTACCTGCAGGGGATACATGGTTTGCAACCCTGACACTGCCCAGGGTGACAATACCTACTACATATGCGTAGGGGTCACTGTGTGTAGCTGTTTCTGCAACAAACCAGTGGACCAAGTACGGCTGGATTTGGTGGACGTTCTGGTATGGTGGCAGGTTGTGTGTTGTGGAGGGTATGCTGGGTAGGCTATTATACATCCAGGTGTGTTGTGTTTGTTATGGCCAGTTCCATCAGGACCCATTTGTGGGTATGTGACGGTGCCATATCTATACATTTGTCTTGCATATTTCCATATTCATATGTTTGTGAGATTGTGTTCTACACTATGGCCTGTCTGCTTGTCTTGCAGCTGTTTCTACATGAGGTTGTGTTTCTTTCCACTTCACCCGCTGCCCCCTCATACACCTCCGGTTCACCTTTTCTGCATATGACACAAGTATCTTCTTTGAGGAATTTACCATTAAACACACACCCCTCACACGCGAATTACTCACACCCCATAGAGCACTACTTTGGTTGTTGGCCCATGACACGGCCAGAGTTACACATTGACTACCCTACATGTGTCGGGTACCTTTATGGTTGTGTGGACTACCCTGCCATGTTTGCTTTCCATATGCTATACCTCATGCACATAGGTACACGCCCTTACTTCACTTTCATTACTTGGTTGGTGTATCCGGGTACTACCCGTTCGACTGTGTCACATACACGTTCGGATTATACAGCTGACTTCCGGATTTTGCCAGCCTGTTCTACTCATTGGTAGGATGGCACCTTTTCCTATGTCCACGCTATTCCTTACACATGTCCGACCGTTGTGGACATTGCCTCCCACAGTCAACGGTTGTGTTTCCACCTTTTCAATTGGCCACAGTGTGACATAGGGTTACCACCTGTCCCACTTTGTGAGGGACAGTCCCTCTTTGGGCAGTTGTGTCCTGACATGTAATTGTCAACATGGCAAATGTCCTGAGATTTTAGGACAAACATATTTCTTATATTTTATGTGATAGTTGCATTAAACAGTTAATTCTGTATCTGAAATACCTGACTGTTATGAGAAACAGAATAAGCAACTAAAATGCTACAGGAATACGCTTTTCTGTAGGCAAAACAGTTATGTTCAGTCCTTTGTACTGGCCGTGGGTATGTGTCGGCCTGTACAGTCTGATGTCTGTACCAAACATGTCCCACTTTGGCCATTTGTAAGGGTGGCAACCCTACTGTGACAGTTGCGGTGAACACAGCATATTTTACAGGCTGACACATACCCAAGGTCAGTTCGGCAGATAGAACTTACAATTCTTGACTATATCTAAGCTTACTCTTGTAGCATTTTGGTATCTTATTCTGTTTGTTATGACATTTATGTATTATACGACCAGTGAAATATGTTTAATGCAACTATTGCATGATGTCTATGGAGGAATTATGTCCTATATTCTCTGGACATTTGCCAGTTTTACATGTTTGTGTCAGGACATATCTGCCCACAGAGGGACTGTCGCTCGCAAAGTGGGACAGGTGGTAATCTTGGTCGACGGTACGGATCATACTGTTCCTTTCAGCCTACATGTGTCCGTGTTGTTATGACTCGTTTATATGCTCCTTCTGTTTCGTTTACATGTGTATGCTATTTCCTATCACATTTGGTATGTGAAATACGGACATACCTTTTGTATGTGACTATTACATGGCTTGTGGGATATGATTCAGACATACGGTCACTACCTATATCTACATTTCTCCTCGTGTATTTTGTTATGGACACATCTGCACAGCTATGTTCCCTCCCTCAAATTATGGGTCGGCTGGTGACCCTCTCCGTTGGACTGGATGTACCTACTGGTGGCACGCTAACATCTGATACGTTTCACTTCCACATGGTATAGCTATCAACACTACGTTGGACTACAGGCACACGGTTTTCCTGTCATTTGTTCATGGGTAGGGACCCGTTATTCCCTACCGTGCATTTGTGTTTGACTCTTCATTTTCTGTTCGCAGGGACTCTGTTTTGCATATGTTTCAGTCTCCACGGACACTGATAGGTACGATTACTATTGCTGGTGGAATATAATATTCAGCAGTTTAGGTTGCTCCTCGAAAGCCGACATTGACATGCCTCCCTGTGCAACTTCGATATGCCCCTTGCACTCACGCACGCTTCCTATGCACGTGGCTGTGGCAGCTGCGCGTCTTCATTAATATGCATATGGCACATCTACTCCACATCTACGCTGCACGGCCGGCGCAAGCCTTACGCTGGACTTGCGCCAAGCTTCATGAATCCGGGGGAATGCCTATTGGAGCTATTAATCAAAAACTAATAATGAAGACTTCTCTGAAGAATACAGGAAAATAATTTTAGAATCTACAGATAAAAACACATCTTCATTATACTGGAAATTTTTTACTTGGAAATTCTTACACAGAGCTCTTGTCACTCCTATAAAAATCACAATTATGTATAAATGAAATATATTTAATGCTGGAGATGTGATTCTGAAATAATAGCTGATTGGATCCATGTGGTATATGAATTTGAAGTCATCTTCCCTTTTTGGAAAGAAATTAATAACTTCATTCAAGCTGTATGGTCAGATAGATGTACTATTTATAAATGTTTAGGTTTATTTAATTCTCTGATTCCTGAGATAATTCCAAAAACCCAAGTGCCTCTTCTTTGGTCTATTCTTGGAAAAGTAAAGTTGCCCCTCTAGTGTTGAATTTATTAGTATGGCAGACATTGTTGCAGTAGTGAATTGCATACTATAAAGATGAAAACTTCTAATATTACACATTCATATAAATCTTGGCTTAAACTTAAAGACATGCTTGAAAATTATTAATTGCTGTTGATATGTGTAACTTTGATGTATTGAGCAGCTGTGGACCTATGTAACAGTTGTTTGTTTTATAACTGATTTGTTTATCTATTGTTTTAAAACCCATTTAAAAAATTAAAAAGAAAGAAAATCAAAGATTGGAGGATTCGGGATCAGAGCATCAAGGAACTATTAATCTGCACCTGATCATCAGAAACACTAAGTCCTAGTGCCTCTTGTATTTCACTTATAAGCTTCTGAAGAGAGTTGCTCCCAGAATGAGTGAAAATGGATTATCAGCCACTTAGATGGTACCTGAAGACAAATGAAAAGAACTCAGGCATTACCTTTTTTCTCTAATGCTTTAAAGCTCCTGTTGTAATTAAGCCTGCCATGAGAGGTATGACCTGTAAGCTTCCTGTAAATATCGGACTTCACTATAGCCACACAAATGGTAGCATTCACTAGCAAGTTTGCATTTTTGTATTTGTTTCTCCATTTTATTTTTTATGACCTATTTTCTGTGTTCTTAAATCTGACAAATTCTTCTGAATTTTTAGAGTTTATTTATTTTTTGCTATATGCTTTGGTATGGTCAGATACATTATGGCATGATAGGGTATGTTACACTAAAGTATGATAAAGTACATTACAGTATTATTCTGCATTGTAACAAGGTTAGGTGAAATATGTTTATCAAACATGTCTTAATGTTTAAAATTAATTAATTATATTCATATGGTTCCCAGCAGCAGTTCTTCTCTCCTTCCTGCTAACAAAATCTGTGTTCCAAAAGATGTCTTCAAGGAAAATGTTTAGTTAGTGAGAAAGATGAGTGTGTGTGTGTGTGTGTGTGTGTGTGTGTGTGTGTGTGTGTGTGTGTGTGTGTGTATATATATATATATATATATATATATATATATATATATATATATATAGTCAGAAATAAAGATACTCAGAGAGAGGGAGAAGTTTTAGGATATATAATATGGCATGTCATAATATTAGAAATATTGTCTTGATACCGTATGATATTGTGAAGTCATCAATGACAAACCATGTCTGAGTTTCTAATTCAAATTGCACATAAGAAATATTGCTGATATTTTACATGCCTTATTATGCATTTCATTTATATATTATTTTCTATTCAGAACTGCAGAAACACTGCAATTGTGGAAATAGATCAATGCTAAATGTACAAATTTATTTCTTACCAAACACAACAAAAATCTGAAATAAAAAATATATATATATACATATACATGAAAATAATGTACAACTTACTTTGAAGACTATCTGCTGAATAACTTTTATATACTTCTAATGCACATACAACTGATTATTATTTTGGATTTATTCTCATTTGTTTGCTTTAAAAAATGGAAAATATTTTGGGGATCATTGTTGGCCACTTACAAAATAACTAATAGCAGTTTACATTAAAAAATACTTGATTTGATGTGTTAAATAACTGTCATGCTTACAGTAGCCCATTATTTTCATCTGTTCTATAAGTATTCCATTCATTGTCAAAAGTTTGATGTTCTGCAAGTTTTTGTTATAAAATGTAAAATATACAACCAGATTCCATAAAGCTCGCATAATCAGTGCATTACACCAATATCAGCACGAAACTTGTGGATAATATTGTAATATGTAAATGTACAACAAGAAACTCAGAATAGCTCAGCACACAATGGAGCTTTGCAGTATAAACATTGCACTATAGAAATGCACAAATAATCCATAAGTAATAATAAATGTTTGTCCACTCATGTACTGTAACAAAGTTACAGAAAGATCAAAATTCAAGTATCCTGATAGTTATACAGATGTATATAAAACAAAATCTGTACTGTAGGTTAAAGACAACTATAGAATGTAACTGACTCCATTTTGATAACTGAAAAAAAGGGACTAACAAATGCTAAATATCCCAATGTAAGCTGCATGGCATTCACAACATAATTTTTCAGGAATAGACACAGAAACATCTCAGACAACTATGGATATTTCCATAATTTATCCACTAACATAAAATGCATGCTTCAAAGCTGCAATGTCATTTGTAGTATAGATATATATTGACAACACCCTTTACAGTAAGCTGAGAGACAACTATGGATATCTCTGTAATACATGAATTAATAAAATATGCCAGCTTCGACTTATACATTCTGATGATATCCATATATTTTCTAATAAAACTATTAAAGGTGAAGGGCAATCATAGCCACATCACCATAACTAACATTTGCTAACAATGAGTGTGGGACTCATGTAGAACAAAAGTAATGCACACACCTAAGAAAAGTGGGAAATGGAAAATAAGATGTGGGTATGGGTGAAGAAGAGAGGCACACAATAGGGATGTTGGAATGGGAAAATCTGAGGGAAAGTCAGAGGGGCATGGCCATTTTGTTATGGGAATAGGCCCCATTTTTTAAAAAATAAAAGGGAAGGTAAACATATGGAGAGAGGAGGAGGTGAAGGTCAACATAGCAGGTATACCCATAGAACAAATAGCATGACACAAGACATACAAAGGTTGGAAAAAAAAACGTAAGGATAGGTAAGTTACAGAGGCAGCACAGTTCACAACATGGGCAATGGAAAGTTGACAAACAGGTTGGGGATGCAAACCAGTGATGGTGAAATGCAGATAAATGCACATACCTACATGTCACAAACTGTGTGGCAGTCTTACCTGAATGTGTATGACCAATGGTTAATGTGTGTTCCAGGATAATAAAGTAGGATCACATGGATAAACATACACATACTCAGTTAGCCCATAAGCAAGTGGTAGATAACTCCCCCAGAGGACAGAACCAAACCTATGACCATCCATGTGAAAGGCAGCCAACCAAACACAGTTTCTAACAGAAGTACTGCAGAAGAGCAATAAAGGCTGCTACATATTCAAGTAGGTGTGTACAACCCAAACAAACATGTAATGGAATGTGTATATGTTGGGTCCACTTTTAAATGGTGAAATGCCGAAATCTCGAGCTTTGAAATAACTTACCCAAAACATCAAGATTTCGGTATCTTGACATTTAAAAGTGAAAAAAAAGAGAAAAGAATGAAAACAAAGTGTTTGCAGGGGGACAAGACCGCCTGCACTACCCACACCCCCTACTTAAATATATCAGCTCTAAGATCACACTACAGTAAAGAGAACGGTAAGTGCAACAGGAGCATTAGCATTCTCTTCACTGTAGCGCGATCTCGGAGTTGGTATATTTAAGTAAGGGGGTGTGGGGGGTGCAGAGGGACTTGCCCCCCTGCAAACACTTTATTTTAAGTGTGTGTCTTTTTTTTTCCACCACTTTTAAATGTCGAGATACCGAAATCTCAATGTTTTGAGTACGTTATTTCAAAACTCGAGATTTTGGCCATTTCGTCATTTAAAAGTGGACCCGTATATGTTACACACATATGCCATGTCACAGGCAATAGACACATGTAGATGTGAATTTATGTCTGTCAGTGGCATGAAAGCAAGGTCGATACACATACATACACCAATGACATGTAATAATATGTTCAAGAATGTAACAGCACAGCATAATAAACATAGCAGGTTGTGCACATGGATGTGAGAAAACTACGAGTAACACACATGTATAATGAGAACAAGGATGTATTGCAAGCATTAGCAAGCAGCTTGTGTGCACATGTCCTGCATTGTGCAATGGCCATACATGGTACATGTGCAGTGTGTCAAATTAGTACATGACAATGGTCAATAGTTTAACAAAGGCAAATATATCTGCAAAAATAATAGCAAAATATGAAGTTGGGAGGGAGATGGACAACCTGGGCCCACATCAGGGTAAAGCAGGACGTAAGTTGACACAATGCAAATGTATGTGTACAGCACACAGGGTCCTGTAGACTCCACAAAGAAATACATTTATCCAAATGAAAATTTGTATCACATGGTCAGAGTGATTGCTGATGTCCACAGAACTGGACATGTATAAAACACACACACATACACAGTCATGTGCAATCTTGTCACATCAACCTGCTTAGATAAGCAATCTAAAAATTACAAGCACATACACATATACTGTCATGCAAATATCAAATAAAGAAATGCAGGCATATGTCAACTACCCTGCTCATTATTATAGCAGAGGACACTCCTCTGAGCATCATTACAGCACATCAGCTGTAACTCAGTGAATGCTCACATGCCAAAAGTACATTTGTATGTCAGTATGTATCTAACTTTGTGCATGCACATGTACATTCAGTTAATGTGTACAATGTGGAAGGTGTAAACCAATGTCAGTACATAATGGATGTGGAAATGCTACATACAACAAACATGGCATAATGTACTGTTAAAGAATGTGTTATCTGTAATATTGTGCACAGAGTAATGCTACATTGCTCTTTGATGCTGTCAGAAGAGGAGCTCTGCATATAGACAGGATCCCACATGGCATCAGTATTGCCTACCCATGACACACAATACCACATCATGATAGTGGGACATCCATCATGACAACTGTCATACAAATGCATGTGGAATGACATTGCACATACCTGACATAGCAAAACAGAAATCCAAGGCATATCACATTGTTAGTGATGGAGTATGGACAACATATGCTGTCTGTCAGTCACCCAAGTAAGATACATGTTTACAGGTTACCTCTTGCAGCACTAGCAGCACATTAACTGCCATAATGCATATACCGGTGAATGTGGGAGAAAAGTGTAATAGTGTAATGCGTTAATGTGTGTCATACATACATTGAAACCAAAGTAAATGTCACACGACAAAAACACATAAGCATGACAAATATATGGTATGCATGCACAAGAGTGCATATACAGTCCAATCAATAAAATGGTAATCACCATGTTGGCAGTATAACATAAGTGGAGCATACAGACAATACTTATACACTGGAGGGACTAGGCTGATTGGGGCTCAAACTCCCAAATGTCCTCTCGAGCTATCACCCTGATTGAATCCCGTATACCCTGTGCTGTATCCTCAAAGAAGGACCCCGTCATGTCCCTCATATGTGTTTGGAACACATCAGTCATGATGTCCTGGATCTCCCCCCATAATTGTCTGAATTCTAGTCACATCAATGTCTCCTCCAGATGCAGGCATGATGGCTTGGGTAGGGGTAGGTCCAGGTTCCTCAGCATTTTCATCATTATCATCCTCAGATGACTTTGTCAGTGGCCTGGCATACACTCATCATCATCTTTTGATCAGAGAAGGTCCAAAGGTCCCATTTTCTGTAAAGATTAATTGCAAAACAGGTTAGAAAAGAAAAGCAAATGTCTATCATACAGAACAGTCCCATGAATATCATACCACAACAGAATATGATTATGATGACAATTTACACAGTGACTGACACATGTCCATTATGGATGAAGTTACCTATGGGCTTATATGACCTATTCATAAAAAAGGATGTCAGTATTATTTTCTGAACAATTCTATATGCTTAGACACACCCATCCAGGTTATTAGGTTTGTAAGAAGGTATGAATACTCAAATCAACAGACTGTAATGTCTACATTCAATTATTTATATGATCAGCCATAAAGTATCATTGTTAAAATGAGGAGAAAGTGATACGACAATATTGTGGGCAATAGGAAAGCCATATTACGAACATCTGAAACAAGCAGCAAGATAATAGTCTGAACACACATTAATATAATAACAGCAAAAACAATGTGATATGTTCAGTCAACACAGCTGGTGACATATGACACTTTAATATATCTGTTATTAACAGTACTGCATGTGTAGAACTGTGTGCATTATCTATCAAAAGTATTAGCAGTCAGTAACATGAAAAATCAAAGCACTGTGAATATGTTCAAGTGTCAATAAACCTAGGCTATTACTATATTTCTAAAAATGCCCACAGTGTTGGAGATATATACAACCACGACTGAACTGAAAGGCATGCTATACAATCTGCAAATTCAAGTACAAACATTGACAACGCAGATACCCATTTACTCTATGAAAAGGCAGGCTACGCACAGCAGCTCATCCACTGGAAAACACAGCTAGCTAGTTCATAGGTTACCTATACATACACATCAGTATATCAAACCATATATCATAAGCACCAGTCATAAAACTCAAACTTGCATGGTCCTTGTCGCAAATTGCAATATGTGTGACAGATGCACCAACCCAACTGTTATTTAGGTTGTGGAGTACAATTCAAAACCTGAGTTCTGAAACAATGGCTCAATGCGTCATGAAAGTTCAACATTTTTAGATTTCAATCACAGTTGTAAGCACAGCTACAGTGTGATGATTTCACTTACCTTACTTATGCATGATGGGTATTCCTGCATTCTAACCAGTATACATGTTATTGTAAAAATCACAGGCATGGAAACAGGGGACGATGCATTTCATTTCATTTCATAAAACAGGGAAAATAATCAACTTATATCTCTCCCTCCACTGCTCTTCAAGCCTGTGCATCCACTTGATTCAAACCTGCAACCACAATCTATATCCAAACTCTACCTTTGTGGGCTACCTGCCTAGCTAACACATCTTAACTAAAATTGCATGTTTTGAATGCAGTGAAAAGACTTTAGGTTATGACATCATCTGGAAGGGGGATGGTCTACTAATAAGCATCTTGTCTTAGCATTTCAAAGTATGAACATGTATACCCCTCAGCTGTACAGATTTTTGTAGAATGTCCAGAATGTCCAAATTTTTGACTCATACTTTTGGTCCCTTTTCATAAAATTGTGGTTTTCTGGCAAATCACTGGCAGATCAATAAAGACTGAAGTTGTAAAATAATGACAGACATTTGAGTTTCAGACTGCATACCCTTCAGAAAATTCATGCTCATGCAAAACCTGTTATTCTATCAACTTTCTGTTTATAACAGCAATATTTAAAACTTGTCCCTATTTTTGGGCCTTTGTCCCCCCAGTACTTATGGTTTTGCCCAGATTTTTTTCTCTAAGAGGTTGTGAGATACGTGAATATGTGCTGCTCAAGTGCCTAAACAGTTTGAAAATGACATACATCAGCGCTATATTCAGAAACAGTAACAGTAATGGAGAACATACATTCCTCAGACAGTTAAACAGTGTTATGTAGCATACAGCTTTTGTGAACAGAACCATACATGTTTCTATACATAATGAACACAGTAAGGTATGTGTGAGGACCACAATATTCCTTGCAAATATGCACATCACTAGGAAAATACATATATCTTCCTTGTTCTGCATTTCCCCTGTTAGTCTCCCCATTTCACTCTCTCAAAACTTGAGGATGATGTTGTTCTAGAATTGACTGTAATACTTCATGAGAAAACAGACCTTGATAGTACTTTTACAAGGTATACAATAACAACCAAAGAATTGTTCAGACATATAATAGTATTTAGCAAGCTTTACTGCCCCTGCTGATAAACAGCTGATGTTAATGGACTGTTATGGATTATAGATATGTTAGTAGGAATTTGACAAATAACCAAGTTCTTTCCAGTCATGCTCAAAGTATATGCTAATATCAATAAGTGTAATATGCTTCTCTAAATAAATGCTATGAGTAGATTAAAGCAAGATAACAGTTTCAGATATATGTGCCCCCTCTCTGGATTTGAGCACACAGCACGTCAAAATGCTAGCATGCTGACCTGTTTCCTTATAAGCTGAACTAACAGGCATGTTACCTTGCAACAAACAGGTACTGCTCTACAAAACCTGTTGTTAGAAAGCTGATGTTATCATAACATTATGGATTATGGCCATATTTGTAGGAAAGAGAAGATTAACTCAGTGAGTCACAACCATGCACAACGTATACATTAAGATCAAGTGTTAGAACATGGTTCTTTCACAGAATGCTACAGGTAAATTTAACCAAGATAACAGGTACAGATATATGTCTCCCCTATATGGATTGGAACCCACAGCACACTAAAATTCAGATATGCTGAGCAGTTGCCTTACAGACCAAACTAACAGTCATCCCATATTATTTCTCAACAAACAAGTACTGCTCTACAAACCCTATTGTTAGAAAGCTGATGGTATCAGAGCATTATGGATTATGGCCGTATTCGTAGGAATTTGAAGACTACTTCAGTTATTCGTAACCATGCACAACATAGGTTCATAGGTTGGTACTAGGCTATCGACCCTAGGGCCTATACAAGCTAGCCATAACAATTCCCTGGCTATTTCTTCCCAGAATATTTATTTCCCTGGTCCCCTTTCTAGCAGGGCGACTTACGTGATCCCCGGGGTAAATTTCCTATCTCCCATACAATCATCAAGGTTCCTTTTGAAAAGGGCCAAAGAGGCGCTCAGCTTGACATGTATGGGCAGTCTTAAACATTAATATCAAGTATTGCAATATGGTTCTTCAAAAAAAATGCTATGGGTGAATTAAACCAAGATAACAGTTACAGATATATATTTCACCTACGTGCATTGGAACCCACAGCATGCCAAAATTTAGACATGCTGGTCCGTTGCCTTATAGGCCAAGCTAACATTCAGTAAGGATTTCATTTTAGAAAATAGGTACTGTGCGTGTTTGTAGAAGTCCTGCAGAGAATGAAATAACAGTTGTCAACATGTAACTGAAAACATATGTGCAAGCAGTCAGACAGGCATTACTTTTTAGATTAAATAAATGTCTGTATACTTTCTTAGAAGGAATGATTTAATTAAGTTATGTTTGTGTTTATATTCAAACATAATGGTGCAGCAGGTGATACTGTGGCACTATAATGGGAAACTTCAAAGTACTCAAGTATCTGCCACCTAGGTCTATAGGCGTCTGTGATGCATGAGGACAGTGGCTATGAGAAATTATTTAGTTAGATATTGTAAGACATGTCTACATCTACAAAGGTCATAATTATGGACATTATTAAATAAATTAAAAACTTGGAAATCAAACCCACAGTTAATAGGACAGTATTTGCCAAGTCTACTTAATTATCACTATGAGCTAATTGTCACAGCAGCTACTAAATGGTTATAAAAACATCTGTCTGATATATATGGGACAGATAAATAAGTGAGCTAGGGTTAGGGAGCGGGGTGAGGTGAGTGTGCGATAGTGACGGACCTTAGGTTAGGGTTTGGGTTAAGGTAAGTGGGTAGTTAGTGGTGTGTGCATAGTTTAGTGTAGGGTTAGGTATCAGATTTTAAGTGTATGTGTGTGGATTTCTGTTTGTTTAGTGTGCTTGTGTTGTGTGTATGTGTTTTGGATCAGCGATTTTTTTCCCTGAGAAAAAAATCGCTGATCTGACAGTTTGAGATTGTAAGCTTTCGCTTAAATTAGGTCGATCAATCAGCGTTCGCTTTTTTAAGCGTTCAATGTTATAATATAGACCCGTCTTTTAGATGGCCAGCTGTCCTAGGGGTGACAAGTTCACTAATGCTCTCCAGCGGCATGGACAGAGCCTTCTAAGTCATCCAGGTGATACTGTTTGGACAAATGAAATCTGGACAGACCTTGCCAACATGCTCAATGCAGTTGGAGGCCACAACCGATCCCATGAAGCCTGTAGATGACACTGCTCAAACATGATCCTTCGTGCAGCCAACAGAGTGTTATGAGAGATCAATGGATGCCTCCAGTGGTGGACCACACTTACCCCTTCAGATAACATCATAATATTTCTGGCCTCACTGCATACATCAATAGGGGAGTGATGCATCATTGATGATGAGACTGAAGTTGGAGATTCAGGATGAACATATATGCCTGTCTTTCCATTACATGGCTGTGTATTGAGACAATCACTGCATATTTCTGTAGTATCCACATTCATGTATTCTTATTTTGATTTACAACAGTAGAGTTGAGCTGTGCACATATATCCACATATGATGAGGATGATGAACGTAAGTCTAATGATGTATCGATACAAATGCAGTATTGACAGAGAGCAGTCCAAACAACATTTGTAATGCTGTTTGCATTAATATTCACAGGTCCATGTACTTCAGGACTAAACTAGGAATCATCCAGTGATTGTCTCTAAACTGTTATTGTGAACACTACCTTGTTAGTGCCTCACCTCATATCATGGCACTGCTATTTACTGTCATATTGTTATTTCCCCTACCATTGCATACTAAAGGTACATCCAATACAGGGCCAAGCCGTGCATTTTACAGTGCAAACAGACCAGGTACGTTACAGCAAAATTATCATAACTTTCAACAATAAACACACTAATACTTGTCTTCTGTAGTCATCTCCCCTCTCTGTGAAGTGTGCTTGCTCTGTTTAAACATCTTGGGCTGCAGGTACACCCCCCCTCCAAACTTTAAGTACTATTGCTGAAGTGCAATTCCAGTGAAAATATTACAAAGGCTTCTCTGCAAGCATTGCTTTTCTTTAAATTAAACCCAATCTGTTTAAACATCTTGGGCTGCAGGTACACCCCCCCTCCAAACTTTAAGTACTATTGCTGAAGTGCAATTCCAATGAAAATATTACAAAGGCTTCTCTGCAAGCATGGCTTTTCTTCAAATTAAACGCAATCTGTTTAAACATCTTGGGCTGCAGGTGCACCCCCCACCCTCCAAACTTGAATAAGTACTATTGCTTAAGTGCAATTCCAGTGAAAATATTACAAAGGCTTCTCTGCAAGCACGGCTTTTCTTCAAATTAAATGCAATCTGTTTAAACATCTTGGGCTGCAGGTGCACCCCGCACCTTCCAAACTTGAATAAGTACTATTGCTGAAGTGCAAGTCCAGTGAAATATTACAAAGGCTTCCTTGCAAGCACGGCTTTTCTTCAAATTAAACGCAATGTATGTTTTAACTTTCATCATAAAGACTTAATGTTAATGCCTTTATATACTGAGGTTTTTTTTGTTGTTTAAAGCATGCACACTAGCAGAGGCCTGTCTAGCTAGCCCAGTTTTCCTAACTCCAATTCTGTAAGACCCCATTTCAGATTCTAGTTGATGACACACTACTGGATTCTGTACTTCTCTCTGAGTAACAAGGCAAAATTTTAACTTTTTATCTATGGCTTTTACACCCAACTGTGCCTTTTTCCCCAGTTTCATCTGTGACTAATCAATATTAGACTATTTTTGTATGGCAATAGCTATCCACTTCCAAACTAAACTGCACTACCCCAGAATTAGTAACACCAGAAATAAATAACGTGCTAGTTTAGTTCCCCCTTTGAACTGTACTGCCATTTACTTAACTGCAGTTCATCTATTATCTTGGTGCTCTCTCCATATCACTTACCTACAGTTTGAGTCAATTGGTTGTTTGTTTTTGTTTGACTTGCCCATCCTCTAGAATCTGGCTGAGAGACCTGTCAATCACTCCCACAGGACTCATCCTGCAATTCGTCCCTACCCTCCTCCCTCACTAGGAATGCATAGGACAGAAGTTATATAAAGACCTGTATTCTCTGTTACCTGATTGTTTTCCAGTCCACAACCCCTCCTAAGAGCAGCTAACAGGTCTCTGCCCACTTCGCTCCCCACACTGCCCCCAACTCCCACCCGGCCCCAGTAGTCCTAACTTTATTAGAACAAACACCTCCCATTAATTTTACCACCAACCACAACACTACTCCGAAATCTAACTCCACCATCTTCCCACTACTACCCCTCCTCTTCTGCTAACATGAATAAGCATACCATACTTATGCTCTTTGCATACCCTCTCCTTACATATCTTACATTGTACCAAAACTCCATTATACCCCCACTCAACCACTTCCACTGTACAACTATTCACACCATCACTCATAACTCACTTTCACTCTGCTCCTCTCCCACCAACTCAAGAACCATCCCTATGCATACCCCACATATTCTATCAACTAAAATACTCAATTTAAATGCATCTCTACAAGTTAACAAAATAACCCTCCTACCACATTTGTTACTGACTGCACCCAATCATAAAGTTTCCCTAAAATGCAAACTCTTTCACAAACTGATAAAACTAATAACCTCATGCATATCAAAACTTGCACTCAGTGGAGACATCCGCCCCAACCCTGGCCCTTCCATCTCCAACCCCACTTCTAATAATCAGACTAACAACCACAACATCTCCCAAATCCCAGCCAGTAGAAAACCAAATGACCTCCTTCTGCTAAGCCTAAATATCAGAAGTATAACCAGCAAAGTCCACAAACTCCATGCCACCATAGACTTGTACTCCCCGGATATAATCATCCTGACAGAAACTTGGCTAAAACCTCACATTACTAGTGAGCAAATCCTCTCTAATGGTTGCAACATACTAAGACTAGACTGACTAATCAAGAAAGGAGGTGGTATAGCTATAATATTTAAACAGCATCAAAACTTCCAGATCCTAAACTCATCAGCTCCCTCAATTGCCAATGAAGAAATAATATATACCAACCTGAAAATAAACCAAAATAAAACCATCAACATAATAGGATGCTACTTCCCACCTGGCCAAAATATCCCTCCACTAGAAAACCTCCTCAGCTGGACTACCCACCATCTCCCCCAAGAGACCATACTTTTAGGTGACTTCAATACTGATTGGCAATCCTATTGCGGCAACCATCCAACCCATCATCTAAACCTTCATGGCTTCACCCAACTAGTCCAGTCACCAACCAGAATAAATAAAAACTCCAACAAGCACACTACCCTGGATTGGATACTAGTCAGCAAGATTCCCCAGTCCTATATAGCAGGCTGCCTATCAGATAGCCTCAGTGATCATTCCCCAACATTCCTACTCAAAAAACACCTATACCAAGTTAAACCTGTCATCTACTGTCAAATACATAAAAAACTACACTTTAACCCAATCACATTCATCTCATCCCTCAAAGAATGTAACTGGCACCCTCTAAATTACCTCAGCCTAGATGACGCAGTCCAGTTTTTCAATACTACCTTCCTAAGCATCCTAAATAACCATGCCCCATAAGACTTACCAGAACCAAAGCCCAACCTTCCCCATGGCTACAGAAAACCATTAGGTCAGAAATGAAAAACAGAGATAAAGCCTGGGAACACTGGCGCAAAACCAAAACCCACTCAGCTAGACAGAAATTCTTAGAACTACGCAATAGAGTCAAAAAGCTAATAAAGCAGGACAAAATCCAATACTACCAGTCTGCCCTGAACTCCTCCCAACACAACCCCAAACAATTCTGGACCTCCATAAACTCCATCCTCCACCTAGGCAAAATCAATACCCCTCCACCTAACATCCCTCACTCCTCAGAAAATATTGCTACCTCATTCAACACACACTTCACACAAACCGTACTATCACTAGTTAGACAACACAACCCCCTCTCCTACACCCCACACCTTCACCCAGTAATCTCCCCACACTCTTCTCATTTTCTCCCATTCTACCTCCAACATAAGAAAACTCTTAACTAAACTTAAACCCACAAAATTAGCAGTAGACAACCTCCCAAGTGAATTCCTACAAATTGCAGCTGACACCCTAGCCTACCCAGTATCAATCTTGATTAACCGATCTCTGTCAGAATGCTACATCCCTACACTATGGAAAATATCACACATAATTCCCCTTCACAAAGACGGCCCCTCCACAGAACAAACCAACTACTGCCCCATAGCGATTCTATCTCCACTCTCCAAAATACTAGAGAGATGCATTCACTCTCAAATCTCAGACTACCTCCTTACTAACAACCTCCTTTCTAATACTCAACATGGTTTCCAACCAAATCATAGCACCACCACTGCCTTACTCTCTTTTATTAACACTATCCTTCACCATAAAAACAATGGCCATCTTTCCTCTGCTACTTTTCTAGACCTATCTAAAGCATTTGACATGGTCCCACGCAACAACTCATCTCTGTACTCAATAACCTATCCTTCTCTCAATCAGTCACCAACTGGTTTCAAAGTTACCTGTCTGACCACCAGCAATCCATGTCAAGCAGAGTGCCTCTTTGGACCTCTTCAAGAGGAACCTTGACGATTGGATGGGAGAAAGGAAATTCACCCCAGGGATCACGTCAGTCGCACTGCTAGACAGGGGTCCAGGAAAGTAAATAATGTGGGAAGAAATAGCCAGGGAATTGTTATGGCTAGGCTTGTATAGACCCTAGGGCTGATAGCCTAGTACCAACCTATGAACCTATGAACCTATGAACCATTGTATGGCAAAATGACATATCTCCCCAACTACCTGTCTCTATTGGTGTTCCCCAAGGATCCATCCTTGGACCCTTACTCTTCTCTATTTTCACCAATAATCTAGCCTCTGCCACCAAACATGACACACTCATACAATATGCAGATGACTCAACCATCATCTGCTCAGCCCAGTCCCTACCCGAACTGCAAAAGGTCACACAGGATTCCTTTTCCTCTGTTGAAACTTGGCTATCCGATGTCCAGTTAATACTCAACCCAAACAAAATTAAACTCCTCATCTTTGAACCCATCAAACATACTCAAAACAACTCTCACTTTCACATCACAGAAAAAGACAATATCACTATCCACCCAATAGATCACATCAAATTGCTAGGAGTTGAAATAGACAACAATCTCAAATTTGACATTCATATATCCATGACCATAAAAAAAGTCCACAAAAAACTAGGAGCCTTATACAGAAATAAGCAACTCCTCACCAAAGCAGCTAGGATTTCAGTTGCAAATTCACACCTTATCTCCACCCTACTTTATGCCTCTCCAATATATACCAACCTAAGGCAATGCGACCTAAAAAAACTCAAGACCTGCTACAACAAAATCACCAAATTCACCACCGGGGCATCCTACCACAGTCACCACTGTCTCTCACTTACTGAACTAGGCTGGCTAGAACTTCTTCACCTCCTTCAATGGTATTAACTCATACTGGCATCCTCTAAAGGTCTCATCCCTCCAGTATCTACTCCAACCCTATCTCACAATCAGACCACTACGATCCAGCAACAAAAATCAATTATAGGTTACTAGAGCCAATAACACTGTTGGAGAAGCACTATTCTTCAGTGCTATAGCCAAATTATGGAACACCCTCCCCCCCATAATAACCTCTGTACCATCATGTACCCACTTCAAAGCTTTACTTAAAGTGCACCTAAAAACATGCTGGCTATGCCCTTGTAACTCTCCCCTCTAACTTCTCCCACTCCATCTACCCTCTACCGCTCTTCCACCCCACAAACTACCTTTGATTACAGCAAGCTCTGATACTTCCATTCCTATCTACTTATTATATGGCAGTAACTTCTTATTGTAACAATTGTTAATATCTGCTATGACTTTGTGGATGGAACAGATGCGAGTTATCTACTGAATGTACTATGTTCTTCATCTGTAACTATGTCTGTAATATTTTAATTTGTCGAGCTTTTCTCCCCGGACCTCCGCTGAAAATGCACCTGCGTCCAGTCAGACATTCCATCAACAAATGTAAATAAACAAATAAATAAATGATAAATAAACAATATGTATCACACATGTGATAACTGACGTTTATGTCAATATTTGTTAAAACAGACCCATCTGGTGTACAGCTGCACCGTCCATCACGTCAGTATTTGCAGCCCTTGTTACTGTGTTGTATATTTGATGCTGTCAGTATTCTTTTTGCTAAATACATGACTGTGCTGTCTTTTTTCTTTTCCCATTGTAAGATCTACAGTGCAACCCACAACCTCTCCATAGCAGGAGTCTGTAAATGGCATGCTATTAACAATGTTTCATAGCTGTCATTGCTGTCAATCCTGTAGTTGTCTTCCATTAATACTGTGTCCTTCTTACCATTTCTAGGCCAGTCTGCATCAACTTCATTGAGCGCACATATAACTAGTATGTGTATGATGCACATTCTATATGTTTTAACTGTGTTCACCTCGTTAATGGTGTCAATTATGTTATGAAGAAACTGAAAACACTGTCATCTGTGTTAGCACTTCTGGCTGTAGATTTGTGCATATTCTTAGATTAACTTGTATTGTATGCCAGAATGCCTCTTTGTGAAAATGTAAATAAGTTTTAAAATGTTGAGTATTTTCCTGTTTAAACAGAATGTTTAAAGAATCTGTCACTGCTTTGATACACTTCTAACTGCACATTTGAGAGGGACATTCTAAAGCACCGTGGAAAATCAGCTGAGTAGTGATTGATGTAACTGGAATGTTTCTTGTTGCTAAGAGATGATTTAAACAGTTGATTGACAGAAAAATAATCTTTTTACAGCTAACTGTTGTATTTTGAAATTAGACAGCTGAGACTGAGAAGCTGTGCAGTTTGTCAAGTACCAAGTAGTCAGTGAACATCAAGAAAAGAGAACTAAACAAGAAAACTGTAAGCTTTGATTGGCCTTTCTATTATATCTTAGAATAGATCAGGAACAGTACTCTTTAGTTAGATCAGGACAGTTTAGTTATTAAGGTAGAGTTTTTCTTGAATAATGGACTGCTATCCTGCAGTTTGATTTTACATTTCTGGTGATTGAATTTCTAGTGTTTTTTGAGAGTTATTAATTTTCAATCTTGTAATCATTTTTACTTATCATTAAATGTTTTTCATTATTTTACATTGTGGCTGTAAACTAGTGTTTTTCTTTAGAGAGTGCTTCTACCTGTTTGATACTCACCGGATCACCTTGAGGCCTGGCTGTTCTGGTCAAAGCTATCATTTATTTTGATAATTAATTTTCATAATTGGACACCCCTTTTAAAGGGCATGAAGACTCTCTGATTGGTGGCAGCATTACTATATTATTTTGGGGAAGAGATGCAGCTAGAAATCTGTGTCAGGCGTTCCCAGAAGTGTTTGGATGTGTAAGATTTAAATTTATTTTGAGTGTAAGTGTATCAGTGGTCTTAAACTGGGACACTTTGCTCTGAAGTGTGTAATAAGAAAATAAATTTGGGTGGACAGAGGTATATAGTCCAGTCCCAGGAAAAATAAAGCATGTTCCTTTTGTGCTCTTAGGGTAAAATTGTAAAATCTTACTTCTGTTTAAGTGACAGTCTCATATTGGAGTCAGTAATGAGGATTGATGCTCCTTTGTTACTGACCCAGGATAGTAAGGGACATCACATTAATTGGTGGCAGTCTGGTGGGATATAGCCAGATGCCACATTAATTGGTGCCAGTGGTGTGGGTTTTTTTAATTGGTTTCCAGTAGGCTGTGGGTTGCTGTCATTAAGATGTGCACTCTTGACAGCCACAAGGTAAACATTCAGAATTTCAAGCCACCACAGCTGTATTTATTTATTTATTTTTTTAGTTAGTCAGAGATCACAGGCAAGGATGTCAGCAGAAGATTTTAGCAAGCTGACAGTGATCCATTTAGCTAGGGAGTGTGAAGCCAGAGGATTGATGCATGCCAACCCGACCAAGGAAGCAATGAATTCAGTATTGGCTGACGCCACAGCTCAGACCAGCCATTCAGAGGATATCCAGTTTGGTGTTGGTGATAAGCAGCCTGCTGAGACAAGACAGTCCACATTTTCTTCAGAGGACCTGAGAATCCATCTGGAGATGGAGAGACTGTGCCCGGAGGTCAGATGTTTTGAAGCCGAGGAGAATGAGAGACAGTGCCCACATGAAGTGGATGTTCTAACCCTTCGAGAGGGTCATGGAGGTAATGGGGAAGGGAATAACCAGATCCCAGAAGCTGAAAAGGTCAGTAAACTTTTTCATCAGTACAGGGATGGGGATGACTTTGATAGTTTTATTCATAGTTTTAAGAGGGTATGTAGACAATATGATGCTGACTGTGAGCTCTGGGTTTGGCTCCTGACTCTCTTACTCCATGGTAAAGCTGTTCAGGTTGTAGAAAAGTTAAATTATGTTGATTGTTTGAATTATGAAAAAGTGAAATGTTGCTTACTTGACTGTTTCAAGCTTACACCAGAAACTTGTAGAAAAATGTTTCATGAACACAGACTCAAGCAGATGAAATTATACATGATTATATTGCTGACTTAAGTACTTACTTTCACAGATGGCTGAGTGGGTGTCAGATCACTACTTTTGAGGGACTGGCAGACCTTTTGGTGAGGGAACAAACCATCAGTACTTTGCCTGATGACATGAGAGTCTGGGTAGCAGTCCGTGAGTGCAACTCTGCAGGGAGTTGGGGAGAAAAGGGGATCTCTACTTAGCAAGCAGAGCACCACTGCATAGGAGAGGGATACCCAGTGCTGTACATGGACATAAGGGAACCCACTGGGGGCAGGCTAAACCACTCCGACAGAGTAATAATGGGATAAACTACTAATCCAAGTGCACGGTTAAGGATTAGATGTTTCAAGTTTAACCAGAGGGGACGCATAGCAGTCAAATGTCCATAGAGGCAAGGTGAGAAACAAAAGGGGAGAGAGCCAGCAAGTGGTGATGACAAACTGCCAGTGGTAAGTTGTTTAGAATCAACTTGAGTGCCAAATTATCACCAAACTGTATATCCAATCTTAGTAGATGGTAAACAGGTACAAGTAACTGCTAAGTGGGACACAAATTCTACTAACCATTGTGAGGCCTGCAGTGGTTAGAGAAGAGCAGTACTTACTTGGGAAGTCCACTCCAGTCAGAGCTTTGGGAGGGATTCTGTTCCAAATACCTTTGGTTTGGGTTCAGCTTGACTGGGAGGGTGGAAGAGGAAGTAACCAAGTAGGTGTGTTTGAGGATATTCCTGCAGATGTCCTGATATGGAATGACATTGATGATGCAGTACCTTGTGTACATGCAATGGCATGCAGTAAGGCTTGGAGAAAGGCCTGTAGGTCCAGCAGTCTGAGAGAGACCCAACAACATATCATAACTGAAGCTGGGACTAGCATGGTAGCTGTTTCAAAGAAGGTGCTATCTGATATCAGCAAGTCTCAATGTGAGCCATAGCTGCTTGTGGGTACAGGTACTGATGTTCCCTTGGACACAGTGACTGTGAGGATGGAGGTAAGTGGTGGTACCCAGAGTGATAGTGAGGCACAGCTGTCAGAAGTGACTAGGCTTCCTGCAGAAGGGAAGCTCGGGAAGGTCATGAAAGTAGAGTTGAGACAGGCTCAACTTATGGATCCTATGTTACAAAGCTTGAGGGAGATCGCTTAGGAGGCACCTGAAACTCAAGGAAAAGGGGAGTCTGTATAATGGAACAAAGGTTTGTTGTATAGAGAATGGACTCCTGAAGGTGGGCTAGAAGGTGAAGTGATATGGCAGTTGGTAGTGCCTAGAGCTTACCATCTGCCACTCTTAGCCTTAGTGCATGACATTCATTTCTTAGGACATATGAACATAAGATGCACTAAGAAATGTATTATGCAAAATTTCTATTGGCCCAGGATTGCAAGGGATGTGGTAGGATATTGTAGGACTTGTGAACAGTGCTGTCGCTCTCCTACTTTGGACACAATAGAAGAGTCTTTGTGGGTTCTGTTCAAGCAGCTTTATTTTATACAAACACATCATGATAGAAGTTTACTGACTTTAACTTAAGTAACCTATATACAAACTAACTACTGCAATCATAACATGATCACTCTCTGGCTGCACTCTCAAAATGTCACTAGGAACAGCACGTGCCTGGTATTTATATGTGCATGCTCACTCCTTGATATGCTTCTTAAAGACACAGCACATACACTCTGATCTACAGCCTCCCTCTTTGAGAAATAGATCATGCAACATTGTGAATCTATTTGGAATGCAGATATCACAGGTAGTTCTTTGTCATGCATTTATACAAGACTAGGTACATATATACACAGTTAAGTCCATGTTGCTGTGTACTTCACACTGGTCCTGGATATTCGACCATATCATGTGATAAAACTGGGAATTGGGTTTAGGAACTGGAGCTGTCTCTACAAAATGTTCAACCTTGGAAGTCTTTGGAACATCTTCAGGAATGGAATCAGAGGGTGAAACACACTCTGGGATGGGAACAATGTTTGGTTCGCTCTGAGATCTAGAGTCTGTAACACAGGAACAATGCTGTAGTGATGATTCTGGTACAGGAAGAAGATGTCTGCAATTTCTCCTATACTCCACACCCTCAGATTCTACAAGACAAGGTAGGATCTCGGCTAGGCACATATACCTCTAACTTGACCAATCTGGTCGAAACCTTTCCCTGTTTGTATTCTCACTGTCTCTCCTTCCCTCAATGGATGAAGAAATCTGCTCATTTTAACATAACTGGACTTCTGGATTGAATGCTTCTTGAATAATTGAACCTTGATGGTTTTATTGTTCTTAGCTTTAGGCCTTAATAAACTGTAACTAATAGGTAGTGTAGTCCTGGTTTGCCTGGATAGAAGTGTTTGAGCAGGTGAGCCAAGAAAATTGTCATGGGGTGTTTCTGAGATTAAGCAAATTCAAAAAGACATTGGTATTGTCACGCTTTGACCTTTCAAGTAATTGCTTTGCACTCTGCACTCTGCACTCTGCACTGCACGTTCAGCTAGACCATTTGACTGTGGATATTCAGGATTGCTAGTGACATGTACAAAGTCCCATTCTCTTGCAAATTTCTAAACAACTGACTAGTAAATTGAGTACCATTGTCAGAAATAACTTTGTGTGGACTACCATGGGCTGAGAAATTATGTTTCACCTTAGTAATAACAGCAGTGGATGTCAGGTTAGGTAGTAGATCAATCTCAAACCAATTCAAATAAGAGTCTACCAATACTGAGTAGTGTTGATTGTTCCATTCAAAGATAGTGGCTACTGTTGGCCAAGGTAGTTCAGGAACTTTACTTAGCTGAAGTGGTTTTCTTTGCAAATGTGGTCTAGTACTATTGCATACTGAACAAGAAGAAAGTACTTTATCAAAGTACTTTATCAATGTCTTTCAGTAATGAAGGCCAGAATACTAATTCTCTTGCTCTTTTCTTAGTGGATGCAGTACCTGGGTGACCACGATGCAAAATCTGGATATATTCTTGTTGTATGGAAGCAGGAACAACAATTTTAGGACCTTTGAAAATAATGCCATCTTCCGTGAACCTTTCATCTCTGTAAGGAAAATAGGTTTCACTTCAGGTGATAACACTAGAGTGCTTAGACGACCATCCAACATTAATGTAGTGATTGAGCTTTTCAAAATTGGATCAGTCTTTGTGTGATCTCTCAACTCATCAAGCCTAGTAGTAGAAAAATTATGCACTGCCATCACGTCAAAGTTAAAATTCTCTGCGTCAAGCTGTTCCGTCATATTTCTGGGCAATCTGGATAATGCATCAGCCAGATAGAGCAGTTTGCCTTTTGTATAGATCATTTTGAAGTTGTACTTTTGCAGTTTGAGCATCATTCTTTGTAATCTCGCTGGAGCTGAATGCATAGACTTCTTTAAAATAGTAACTAGAGGTTGGTGGTCAGTTTCAGTCTGAATAGCTTGACCATAAATATAATCATGAAACTTGGAACATGCAAATACTATTGCCAAAAGTTCTTTCTCAATTTTAGCATACTGCATCTCAGTTTGGTTATGTGTTCTAGATGCATAGGTTACTAGTCTGCCCTCTTGAAGTATAACTGCACCAAGACTAAATTTCGAAGCATCACAGGAAAGACTGACTGGTTTGTTCACATCATAGTATATTAATGTAGGTGGGCGTGGCAATTTTCTGCCTAAGGTCTTCAAATGCCTTCTAGTGCTGTTCTAACCATGACCATGCAACATTTTTGCACATCAGCTCTCATAAAGGTGCTGTCAACTCACTGAATTCTGGTATAAACTTGCCTAAATAGTTGACCATGCCTAGGAAATGCTGTAGAGCTTGAACATTGTCTGGTGTTGACATCTCAAGAATAGTTGCTTTCTTGGTAGGGTCTGGTCTCAAGCCTGAATTTGCACTTCAGAGGATTGAGTTTCAATTTTACTTCATGTGCTCTCTCTAGATCTTTCTTTAGGTTTCTGTCATGGACTGCTTCAACATTGCCTCCAACCAATATATCATTTACTATTATGGCACAACCCGAAAAAATTTGCTCCATTGCACACTGGAAGACTTCACTTGCAGAATTTATTCCAAATGGCATCCTTAGGAATCTGTATCTGCCAAAAGGAGTACCAAAAGTGGTTAGTAATGAGGATTTGTGATCAAGCATCACTTGCCAAAATTAACTTTTTGCATCCAAGACAGAAAAAACAGTGGCATTCAGTAGTAAGGCTGGGACTTCTTCGACTGGGCTCTTTGTATGATATGGTCTTATCAATGCCTGGTTCAAATCTCTTGGGTCAATACATATTCTGATTTCATCTGAGCCTTTTTTGTGAGCTGCTACTATAGAGAATACCCATTCAGTTGGTTCTGTAACTGGACAAATCACACCTTGCTGCACCATTTTATCCAACTGAGCCTTCTATCAGAACTCTTTCTGCTGGTCTGACTACTGGAGTGACCTCTGAGTCTAACTTCATGGAATACATAACTGAAAGTTTGCCTAATTTGTCATTGAAAACATCAGCATACTCTGAAAAAATGGCTTCAGAAAAAAATTAGAATTGAAGATGCACTTATATGATGAACTTCTTTGGTAAAAGAAAGCAGATTCTTTCTCAAACTATCTTTGAGACCCAGTAAAGACTGTACTAGTCTTCGAACTACATAGAATAACAAGTTGTAACAGTTCTTGGGCAGATAACATGAAAGCATCACTGAGCCTTTGGTTTGGATTTCTTCACCTCCATAAACAACAAGTTTTGCATTACTGGCCACATTGAGTTGTTCATTAGTTCTTACTTTAGCAAATGTGTCTGCTGATATAATATTACATTTTGAACCAGTGTCTACTTTAAGCTCTGTGGATTTACCATTGATCCAGCCAGTATAAAACACTTTGCTTTTTACTAATAAATTCACTGCATTAACTCTTTCACCAACTACTGATACACCATCTACATAAAAAGTTGACTGCTGTTGCTGTATTTGATCAACTTGCTTTATTGTGTGACCTTTCTTTACAACTGTGCGAGGTTTACTTGATTTGCAAAACATTTGGAAATGGTTCCATTTTTTAGACTTGTGACATTGCTGACCAAATGCTGAGCATTTCTCTTTTTAGACTCATGATTTGCACCACAGTTGCGACAGTTAATAATAAAGCTGGACTTGGGGTTTTGCTGACTCATGCTTGTACTGCACTGAGGAACATGCTCCTTTAAGTGAACTAGTCTTAGAACTTGCTGGAAAACTACATGGTTTCCCTTGGTGAGCCAGCAGGGGCTGTGGCTGCCATGTGCTTAGCCCTACTTCTGTTTGCCATGTGCTGCATGCTATCTGCATTTCCTCTTGAGCCTGCTGAAACCATGATCTTGTCACTTACAAGCATATTTGTGTGTTTCTCTGTCACTTCATGTATTTTACAAATCTCTGTGGCTTTACTCAACGTTAAATCACTGTCACGAAGCAAGATCTTTCTCACATCAGTATTATTAATACCACACATGAGCCTGTCCTTTATTAACTCATCTTTTAAGTCATCAAACAGACATATTTTAACTTTGTTTCCCACATCAGTTATATAAGCTACAAAAGTTTCCCCTGGTTTCTGATCTCTGGTGTAAAACAAATGCCTCTCTAATGTAATATTTGTCTGGGGGGGGGTTACACGTTTCTCTGAACTTGCACTTCAAACACTTGGGGTCTTCCTTTGATTCACCATGTACAACAATATGATGATTTTTACCTTCTCCTTCATATACTGCTGGTGCATACACAAATGAACGCTCTCTTTCTATGGCCTCTGACCCAGCTATGTTTAGCAAAATGAATGCCCTGGTGCATGCATCTTTATCTGAATAAGCTACTTTTATAAAATTATCGTACTCTTGATCAAATATTCTCCAGTTCTCTGCGATATTCTGATCAAATATGCCAGAAATTTATGCCAGTATTTGTAACTTTGCCCAATAGCACAACAAGCCTCTATATAACTGAACTTTGCAAAATAAGTCTCTCTCGGGCACTGTAATACTCTTGAAATTACTGTATTGCAAGGAATCACCTCTTATAGAAACATATGAAATAACTACTTGATGCAAGATTCTGTGTAACTGGACTTTATGAATTAAGTTTCTAGGCAATGTAATACTCTTGAAATAACTGTATTGCAAAAGTAATTTATCATCATTTTAAGAAACACTTCAAATTACTGCACAATGCGAATGAACTGGGTAAGAGAAGCTCAGACTCAATAACATTTCAAAGTAGTTGCACTTTGCAGATAAACTGTACACAGCACACTGAAATTTCTCCAAAATGGCGGTACCTTGCTAGACAAATCTTTACAGTGCAAAAAACACTCTGTAATGGCAGCACTTTGCAAATAGACACACCCCGCACAACAAACTTTTCAAAATGGTTATACTTTGACTGTAGTTCATGAAATAGTTGCACTTTGCACACAAATAAACTCTTTGAAATACATACACAGTAATAAGCAAACACTGTAAGCACCTTTACACACTTTGAGATACTTCAAATAACTTTAGTTATGCCCTTGATACAATACAAAGTCATAGTTATGCCAAAACACAGCACTTTGCCAAGAAACATGCAGTCGCCTTGCTTTATTTACACTTAATGTCCCCTTTTTACCCTTATTATATTTGTTTTGCTTGTTTAATCTCTTTTCATGCCTATTGTACTTCTGTTGTGGTCATTTTACTCTAAACATGCCTGTCTTGCCATAAACACACTCGTTTTGTGTTAAACATACTCATTTTGCTTTTCTATTAATCATTTTGTCAGATATCTTTATTTTAAACATTTCCCTTAGTTAATAAACCTTGTGTGCTTCCTACTTGTTTAATAATGTGGGTTGTGCCCTTGTATGGCCCATTTTGTGTTTTTTTTAGAAACTAAGCAGTTTGTGCGAATTCTCATTACCTTTGATTCTTTTCTGACTCTTTTTTGTGCAGTTTACCTTCACTGTCATCTCTGCACCTCATAGCTCCGAATATTATTCTCTGAGATCCCGGTTCTGACACCATGTCACTCTTCTACTTTGGACACAATAGAAGAGTCTTTGTGGGTTCTGTTCAAGCAGCTTTATTTTACACAGCACAATAGAAGTTTACTGACTTTAACTTAATATATACAAATTAACTACTGCAATCATACATGCTCACTCTCTGGCTGCACTCTCAAATGGCACTAGGAATAGCACGTGCCTGGTACTTATATGTGTACGTTCAGTCCTTGATATACTTCTTAAATACACAGGACATACACTCTGATCTACAAGTTCCAAAAAGTTGGTAAAGCAGGGGACAAAGCTAAGGCTCCATTAATGCCTTTACCAGTTATCGAAGATCTTTTTCAGAGAGTGGCCTTGGATATTGTGGGACCGCTGAGTACTCCAAGTTCTACAGAAAAGAAATACATGTTGGTGGTAGTAGATTATGCTACCAGATATCTTGAGGTGGTGTCTCTGTCATCTATTGAGGCAGAGAAGGCTGCAAATGCTTTGATAGAAATCTTCAGCAGAGTATGTTTTCATAGAAAATACTGACTGACCAAGGTGCCAACTTCATATCCCACCTGCTGACTTGTCTGTGGAAGCATTGTGGAGTGAAACATCTAAAGACCACCTCCTACCATCCCCAGACTAATGGTCTTATGGAGAGGTTTAACTCTACATTAAGGACTATGCTATGGGCATTTGCAGACCAGTTCAAAAGGGAGTGGGACAAGTATTTTCCCCATCTGTTATTTGCATACAGGGAAGTACCACAGGAATCTACAGGTTTTTCCCCCTTTGAGTTGTTATACTGGCATTGGGTGATGGGGCCTTTAGATTTAATTCAAGAAGAGTGGGAAGGTGAGAGTGAATCACACAAAGAGTCTGTTGTGGCTTATATTCTCAACTTTTAGACAAGCCTTAAGGAGCTGATGGGTTTAGCTCAAGAGAACTTATTGGTGGCTCAACAACAAAACAAGGTGTGGTATGACAGGAATGCTTGGGCTCAAGAGTATGCTGAGCGACAGAAGGTGATGGTACTTGTCCCCGTTAGACATAACAAGCTACAAGCAGCTTGGGAGTGACCCTTGGAGGTGGTGAAGTAAATCAGTTATGTGAAATACATGGTAAATTTGGTAGGTAGGAGACAAAGGCACAAAATATACCATGTGAATATTATGAAACCTTGTCACGACAGGAAGGCCCTAGTATTGAGTATTCATAGTAGATAGCAAGAAGAGTCTGACATACACTCTTTTGTGTGAGGCTAGGATTGACATCTCTGTGGAAGAGATCACTATATCACTACAGTTAACTCCTAATCAAGTCCAGGAGGTAAAAATGGTAATGCAGGAATTTGGGGATATATTCACAGGGAAACCTGGGTGTACTGACTTGGTGCAGCACCATGCGGATACAGTACTCCAAAAACTTATTAAGTAGGTTCCTTATAGAATACCTGAAAGAGTGAAGCAGACTCTAAAAGAGGAAATAAGGGAAATGCTAGAACTGGGGGTAATTCAAGAGTCTAACAGTCCTTGGGCTTCCTCAGTAGTGCTAGTGCCAAAGAAGGATGGTATGAGGTGGAGTCTAGGATCGCAAGCATATGATATGACTATACTTCATCGCAGTGAGGTTAATAATGCCAATGCAAGTGGATTGTCCAGGAGAGGAGTGAGTTAATATTCCCAGGTAGACCCATTTTTCTCAAGTGTAATTTTTCAAGAGTCACTTGAAAAAACGTGCTTGAGTCATAAGGGGGGAGATGTGAAGAAACTAAAAACACTATCATCTGTGTTAGCATGTCTGGCAGGAGGTTTGTGCATATTCTTAGATTAACTTGCATTGTATGCCAGCATGCCTATTTGTGAATATGTAAATAAGTTTTAAAATGTTGAATATTTTCCTGTTTAAACAGAATGTTTAAAGAATCTGTCACTGCTTTGTTACACTTCTAGCTGCGCATGTTTGAGAGGAACTTTTTAAAGCACTGTGGGGAATCAGCTGAGCAGAGAGTGATGTCATTGGAATGTTCCTTGTTGCTAGGAGATGATTTAAATAGTTGATTGACAGAAAAATTATCCTTTTTGCAGATAACTGTTATATTTTGAATTCAGATAGTTGAGACTGAGAAGCTGTGCCATTTGTCAAGTACTGAGCAGTCAATGAACACCAAGAAAAGAGAACGCACTAAGAAAACTGTAAGCTTGCCTTGGCCTTGCTATTATATCTTAGAGTAGATCAGGGACAGTACCCTTTAGTTAGATCAGGAACGTTTAGTTATTAAGGTAGAGTTTTTCTTGAATAATGGACTCTATCTTGCAGTTTGATTTTACATTTCTGGTGATTACATTTCTAATGTTTATTGAGAGTTATTGAACCGGGAAAAGCCAAGAGTACACATTAAATTTTTCTCATTATTTTACATTGTGGCTGGAAACCAGTGTTTTTCTTTAGAGAGTGCTTCTATCTGTATGATACTCCCCGAGCCACCTCGAGACATGGCTGTTCTGGTGCTATCATTTATTTTGATAATTCATTTTCGTAATTGGACACCCCTTCGCATTGGTGGCAGTGTTACTATATTATTTTGAGAAAGAAACACAGCTGGAAATCTGTGTCAGGCTTTCCCAGAAGTGTTTGGATATGTGTGTGTATCAGAGGTCTTAAACCGGAACACTTAGCTCTGAAGCATGTGATAAGAAATTATATTTGGGTGGACAGAGGTATATAGTCCAGTCCCAGGAAAAAAAGAGTGTGTTCCTTTTGTGCTCTTAGGGGGAAATTGTGAAATATTACTTTGGACAGCGCAGTGATGCAGTGATTGCCTCACAGCAAGAGGTTTCTGGTTTGATTCTTGGCTGGGGTGTCTTCTGTGCAGAGTCTGTATGTCCTCCCTGTGCTCATGTGGGTTTCCTCTGGGCGCTCTGCTTTCCTCCCTCCCATGTTACAAATATATGCATTTTAAGCTTTTCTCCCCAGGCCTCCACTGGAATTTAACTTTGTTCCAAGTCAGACCTTCCCAGTAAACAAATGTTAAATAAATAAAATAAATTCTGTTTAAGTGACAGTCTGATATTGGAGTCAGTAATGAGGACTGAGGCTCCTTAGTTACTGACCCACGATAGTAAGGAATGTCACATTAATTGGTGGCAGTCCAGAATTGTTGTCAGGTGTGTGTTTTTTTAAGCACCACATATGTCATGTATGTTGGCCATGTAACCAAATTATATACTTAATTGATGTAGATAATGTGAAACATGCATATAGTAAACCTCATATTGTCATTATTATTTATGACACTGCAGTGAGATATGCCTTATGTCTTTGATGATATCCATCATGTGATGTAAGCACATTTTCCTGATCCATGTCTTTGTATCTTGTAGCACATCAAGTATCTGTATCATTCAGCAGTCTCTCCAGCCATCATGATGGTTGTCAAGATGTTTCTCAGCATGGTAGTATGGCCTTTTGCACAGAAGACGTTGAGGTGTTTGGAGAGTCCATCCATGAGGCTGACAGTGATGTTACTGTAGTTGTAGCCTCACATGTGGAGGTCAACTTGTCTAGCCATTTGGAGGATGCTGGCAAAGTGGATGTTGAACAGGGTGAGGCCATTGACATACACACTCCAGATTAGACCACTGCTGTGGCAGTTCTACACAACAACCAGAAACAGGATGTTGCAGTAGATGTAGGTGATCAGATATTGTGCATGGCCAGATGTCAGAAGGTGTCTGCCTCATGATGCAGGCAAATGAACAGTCACAGCAATGCTGGCATTCAGAAGTCCATGCACTTGCTTGTGACACAAATCATGTGGCACACCACCTTTGTGTAATGCATAAATAACAAGAGTGCAGACACAGTGAGATCATGGCTGCATTGTCCACTCAGAATGTGAGTCTGCTAGCTGTGGCACATTTGGTGGAATCTCTGACCTCTAAAGTACTGCAGCAGTTTTGTACTACCAGCAGGATTATGCATTCCCTGAATGTGCTCCACAGATTGCAGCCTGGGAATGGCAGGCCATCTGTCCATAGAACCACCATTGGCCATTGAGAATCACTGTCTGTGGTCCAAACTACACAGAGTTCAGCTACTGGCTCATCTGCTGTGGTCCCGTCAGTCACAAGGCCTTCAAATCACAATCATGCTCCTTCATCTCAACATGGTGTTGTTGCCCCATATATCTCCTCTGTAGAGCAATCAGGACAACATCTGTACATGGTTGAGGCAAAGGGGACCATGGTGTGAGACATTAGTGAGGTCACCTTAGATTGCATTCGTGTGTGTTCAACAGTGTAGTATACAAAGCTGGTTCATATTATTGAATTACCACTTTACTGTTATATGTGTCTTCTGATATTAAAATTTCTGCATTATGTCCTGTGTGGTTTCTCTTTTTTCATGTTATTATATTGTACAGATGTGTATGTGTAGCACTGATGTATGCTGCTTATTCCCTTATTGTTTTCCATACAATGATACAACAATCTGAGATTGTATGCATACCTGCATCATTTGTGCCCTGAGTTGATGATCCCTGTTGTGGCACACTTGCATATGTTCATGTTAGAATATGCAATGATTATGTTATGTGTGATGCTCAGTGTGCACATCTAGTGGGTAATTGCCATTAGATGCAATCTATATTGCTGTGGTGGGGCAACACCTGAACATCAATGTTCAGTCTGTGTACTTTTGTATGTGTGGCTTTTCATGACTCAAAGATGTGAGTCAGATGCTGCCATGTTGCCTGGGCCTGTACTCGTGGTTGCACTCTACATTGCCTACACCTGTGACTTCTGTCCCCTATGCCCTCCTGCTCCTCCCCCCAGGATAAGTGTTGGATGTCCTCTACAGATATCTGGAGTTCTTGGGGTAGTTCACCTGCACCTGCAAGTGGAAGACCACTATTTTCTCTAGTTAGCATGTTGTGCAGCATGGCATTTATTGTTGTTATCTGTGCTGCCTTTTCAGATGTGTACTGCAGTGTACCCCTGAATGTATCCAACATCTGAACCTAGCTTTCAGTACACCAAACATATGTTACATGGTGTTTCTGGTTGTTATGTGTACTCTATTGCAGGCTTCCTGTGCATGGTTGGATGGTTTATGGAAAGGGTTCATTAGCCATAGCTCAAGTGGATAACCAAAGTCACCTGTTGTGGGGAATACAAGCACTTTTGCCCAAATGGATATTGTTGTGAGGGGTATCCTTAATTTGCATCTTAGTTGTTTTCCTTTACTTAGCCAGTAGCAGTCCCTCAGGCGTTGCACCTCACTGGAATGCAGCCATCAGTCTGCTTTCCCTCCAAATGGCAGCATCATGGACACTTCTAGGGTTTGTTGCCATGATATTTGTTATGCTGCCATCTGCTGATACAAAACTTGGCAGTTGATGGATGGTCAGCCCTTTCTGTTTATGTATCAGTCTGCTTCAGTATGTAATGGTGTCTTGATAGGTATGTGTGTGCAATCTATTGCACCGAGTACATGTGAGAAGTTTGAGATGCTGTAAAACTGGTACATTACAGTACTCCTCTCAATGGGGGTTGTTGGAAAGTGAATGTATTCATCCACCTTGCTGCACATTGCTTTCAGGAATTTGTGCAGATATGACTAGCAGCTGTCTGTGAAACTCCCAGAGCATCCCCCACGTGTCTCTGGAATGACTCAGATGCAAGTATACTCAGTCTGAGACACACTTTCGTTTCAAGAGGATGGGATTTCCTCACATGGTCTGCAGAGACATATGTGGAGCACACATGTTGTAGACAGCCTGCACCAGTTGCCTGGATAGGCAGTATCTGTCAACTATTTGCTGCTCTGACAACAGGTTTAGTTGCATCCTTGCTCTGACTCTAGCTGGCTGCCTTCTAGGGCACACAGCCACAGCCTCATTTATGGCTTGTATCACTGCAGCCTATTGCTGCAAATTAACAGCAGGTTGCATTTTTATATATTTTTTGATGTTTTACTACAGATTTTGCCGTAATTCATAGCATTCACTTAAATTCCTTGCGGTCTGTAAAGCATGCTCCAAGAATTTCAGGAATTGATTCGGCATGGCTGTTTGTCGCATTTGACTTGTATTGTTTGTGCACAACGTGTTTGGAATCAGACCAGTGGGTGAGGAATCCCTAATTATCTTACTCTGTATATTAAGTACTTAGGCTGCCTTCAGAATGTCTTCTGAAATTACATCCGCAGTAGGTGCACTATAGTTTTCCTTCGGTGTGCTGCAATGTCTGTAAATAGCCTCTGTGAACTTAATAGAATCCAGGCCATAAACATTTAATGAAACACTACTCATTTAATAGATATTTCATCTGGAGCAACATTTAAGGTAACAGTATACTTAAATTGTGTTCACTTCTATGTTTTATTATTTTAAGGCTTGACAATTTTACAATTTCAAAGATAAACTTGAATAAAGAGCCATTGTCTTTACATATATGTTTATGTTAAATGTGATTACAGCATGCCTCCAGTTTTAAAAGCTTTTTGAATTTGAGAATAGTTAGTGCGGCTTCCTTTTTTGGGGGGGAGGGGGGCATGTTGTATAAATTCAACTGGGAAAAAATTACTGAAATGTAGGCATCTGACACTTTCCATTCACAGGGAGCTGTACAGAAGCTTATCTGCATGTGACTGTCTATGGAATTTCCCGGTACATTCTTGTGTGTGAATGTGAGACTGTGTGTTGTACAAGTCATTGACAATAGCCCCACCAGTGAGTTCTACTGCAGATTGGGATAAGATCCTCAAATCTAAGCTGTGCCAGAAGCATTACTTTGAAACCTAACTATGTTTAATGTCCTTGAATGTGACAGAGCCGAGAGGCTGAAGGGAAGGATGTTCTTCCTGCTGAGGTTATTGAGAACTGCAAAATGGATACATCTCAAAAGGGAGCAACGCACAATGAACTACTGATGACATTGGAGGGGGGCTTTGTTCTGTGTACTTTGTTAAAAAAACACACAAAATACATGGCATTACTGCCCCAATCTGTCATCAGTTTAGATTTTTATTATTCACACTGCCTTAATGGCATATGGGTTCTGTGCCTGCCCAAACCTGATACCAGCAGCTTTCCAGAGCTCAGAATCCCTTCCTCTAAGTCTCAGTGATAGGGAATAGACTAAGCCTCTCCCATCAGGGGAGGACTAGCCCCTGTCCCAGGCAGTCCATTATTCAGTCTTTAGTGCCATCTGAAGAACTCACACAGTTGAATCTCCTCAGCTGCCTGCATTGTTGGATTATAACTTCCAGATTCAGCTAAGATCCCTTGTGGAACTCCCCTTCCTTTTTTATTATATACTTTTATTTTCTTTTTTTTTTCTGTTTTATTAAAAATACATAATTTACTTGCTATTTACAGCTGCTGTTAATTCCTCTGGCAATTCTAACTTACTATGTTGTTTGCATGTTTAACACTACTTTTAAGCAGTTAGAGGCTTTTATAAGTATCTTATGACTTCTACTGGGCATTTGAAGCTCTGTTGTGCCAGCTGAACCCTAGGAAATATCTCTTTCATTGGTGAAAAGAGTCCTTTTGTTTCTGTTGTTTATTGTCTTCATTTCTTTTTTCACTGTTTTTTTCATTTTATTGTGTTTACTGTTGGATTAACTCTGCTGTAGCCATTTTTATTGCTAAATCATGATTTTACCACAAATCACTTTATTTACATTTTCTGTAGAGATTTTTTTCATTTCTGACATGGGATCCTCTATGCAAATGTTTATACTGTTTTAAAAGGTTTCTAATGGCAGGGTTATTCTATATGCTAAAGTTTCTTTCATGTCAAAAGATGTTACTAAATTTACCTTGAATCAAGCATCACTCTACCATTTTTTTTTTTTCTCAGAACCTATTACCAAGAGAGAGAAGATTTTGAATCCCTTGGATGTGCATAGGCAGCACAGGCACTTCACAGAGAGAACGAAGCCCTTCAGGAAAGCTGAACAGCTGTTTATTTCCTGTTCTGGGGCTAAGAATGTTCAAACTGACTGTAAGCAAATGATTGCTTGTTGGTTTTACTCTGTCATTTTATTTTGCTACTTTAGCCATGGTAAGGTTAAAGTATATTCCAGCAGAGCCTTATCCTCTTCAGTGGCACATTGGAAAGGAGTGGACTCTAGATGCCTTCTAAAGGCAGCAGCCTTGTCCTCTGTTCATACCTTTACAAAGCACTACAGACTGTATAATTTCTAAAGTTAAAGGGAAAGCTTTGCAAGTATTATTCTCCAGGGGTTCATAGATGCTTATGCTTCCTCCTCCAAGGTAGTGTAAGCTTTGGGTACCTATCCATATGCCACTGAGGCAGTGTGAATGATGAGTGTAGTACAGTTGCATAATTCCTGATTACCTGCAACAGTAGCTCTTTGAATTTTACACTGCCTCAGTGGTAACACCCATCCATCACCCTCCATATCTGGTATATGGTTCAATGGTATCCAACCTTGTTGTCTTGGTGTTTTACGGCTGCACATTGGTTGGTTTCAGGCAATTTTTGCTTCTGGTCCTTTTGGTTCATCCTTCTTAGCACTAAAATCCTAAATAATTGACTATATGTGACAGGGGTTAGGTTTCCCCTAATGGCAGGAGCTTAGCAAGTATATTTTAAACTAGTAATGTGTGATCTGATGTTGTCAATCTTCACCCAATCCTTGCCAGTGGGTTCAGTTCTGAACCTTGGAACCGACTCAGCCATATCTCCCAGCTCATGCTCTCCAAACTCTTGAGCCAGGCACTACCCATAATGTTCCTCACAGAGATTACTTCAGATCTCATTTGCCAATTCACAGACCAGGCGCATTAGTTTCCTTCTCTTGAGTCTTGGCTATAACAGTGAGTTATACTTTAATTTTTCTACCTCTTTGAATTACTTCTTTATTCCTTATTAAGAATTTCCTGTCTAGTTCCTCTCATAGATCCTTATTCTGCTTCATTCCCTTTCCTACACTTGGTAGAACTTAATGTACCATTGCTGGTACTTTCTTTCTATCTATTACCTATTTTATATATTCTCTTTTACCATTGTTGGTATTTTCCTTAGTTTAAAAAAATAATTTGCTTCTTTCTCTCTGTCTCCTTTGTCACATGACTATTGAGTCAGTTATTTCTTTCCTTACAATGGCTGACCGAAAACAACCTTCTCCTGCTAAGTCTGATAAAGGCACCTCAGGTTTTAAAAGGTGCCAGAAAGGTGAAGGCAAGATGTCTAATTTTGAAAATCACTCATTATGCATCTATTGCCTGGGGAAAATGCGTTTGCAGGTGGACTGCTCAATCTGTCACAGGTTCTCTACATGAACCCTGACTGAAAGAAAAAAACAAATTAATATTAAAAGAACTTCTTAAAAACTATTTTTGATGAGGGCTTATCTGAGGCTAGACCTGAAACTAGCACTTCCCCATCATCTTCTGTTTTGGGAAAAAGGCCTTCTTTGGTTCCAAGGTTCTCAGAACCGTCTAAGAAGTTGCCTAAGTCATCCTCGGTACTGAAGAGTTCCTTGGCACTGGAGGATTTATCTGGTTCCAGACCCAAGCTCCTCTCCAAACTGAAAACATCTTTTTCTTCTGCACCAACAGATTTCTTGTTGCCAAAGCTATCACAGCTACCAAGAACTAAATACTATCCTTCCATTGACACTTTTAAGGATATGCCACCCAGCCCCTTTATGGAAGCGAAACCTCCTAAATCTCCCTCCTCATCTTCTATTTGATCTACTAAGAGTCTTTCTGAGGCCAATATATTGAGACTGGTGGATTAGCTCATGATGGCAAGGGGTTATCCTCGGTTCCTAGCCATGCTGGCCTTGGAACTAGCCTAACAATAACTCCTCCATACCCTCTTCCTCCAACTCCTGTCGAGACCTTGGAGTCCTCAGTTCTGACTCCTTCGGCATTGACTGCTTCAGTTCTGGTAGCATCTTCTTCTCTGGTTCCAAGAGTTGTCTTGAATTCCTCTGAGCCATTGGCACCGGAGGTCTCCCAGGGTCAAGATTCTCTGGTCAGGTCCGAGTGGCTTGGATCGATTTCTTTTCACTCAGAATTGTCCATGTCCCTTGGTACCTAGGCCTTTGTAGGATTGATCCAGGCTTCTCTTCCAGAGGCTGCCTCCTTCCTGTGGGGTGTGACCCCAGTTCTGAAGGAGTCCTGTTTGATTCTGGGCTCCCATCCCTCTTACGGGGGTGGCCAGCCTTTAGGATAATGGAGAAGGCATGGTCCATTGGGGAGTCTCAGTCTTTGCCATTCCTGTTGAGACAGATTTCTGCTTCCTCTCAACCTGAGCTACCATCAGTCTCACTCCCAGGACAGAGGGCACAAAAGTCCAAGGTGACTCCCACTTTAGTGGTCTCCTCTTTGGACACTTCCCAGATCATTATCCCTGAGGAAGTCCCTGCTAAGACGAAGTGTAAGAGGAAGCGCCTGGACTCCCCGGAAGAGTCCTTCACTGAAGATACTGATTTTGCTAAGGGGGAAGGTTCTCCCAGGTCACCCCCTGATGATGTTTCCTTCAGAGACATCCTAGAAAGTCTGAAACAGAGGGGTGGCTGGTCCTCCATTCAACCTTCCTCAGAAGAATCAGTATACCTGGAGGCTTTTTGTGCCCAGCCCTCTACTTCTTGGATCTCTCTGCCTGCTGACAATCTTATTAAATCAATCACTCAGCGTGAGTGGAAGATGTTGGATTCCATACAGCCAATCCTCAGGAGACCTGACTGGATATTATTGACCCCTATAGATGAACCGCACTGGTCTAAAGGGATTCCTGTTGACATCGTGGTGATAGCGGCTGCCACCAAAAAGGAATTTGCTGAAGAGAGTCCGACTATCCATCCTTCTAACAAGGAGTCTAGGACAATGGATAGATTTGGGAAGCATGTATATGCTTCAATGATGTTTGCTCTAAGAGCCTTGAATTATATGCCACACTTTACCAGATTACAGAGAGAATCGATTAAAGAACTTTCAAATACTCTCTCAGGAGCAGTGACTGAAGGAGTCCGTGACAAGTTTCCTCTCAGCTTGCAACCCTTGATGCTATCTCCAATTCATCCATGATGCTCATTGCCCATGCAGCTGAAGGGATGACCAGAGCAGCAGGTTAAGACATAGCCATTAGAAGGCATTCCTGGATGCACTTGTGTGACTTTGTGGAGCCATTTAAAGCATCATTCATCAGTGCTCCTTTTGACAGGTCCTCCCTTTTTGGTCCCAAGGTAAAAGACACCCTAGCCAGATGTGAGAAAGATGATAAGACCCTATCTGCCATAGGCATATGTTTCTCCATTCCTCAGAGACCTTATTCTAGGAACCAAAGAAGTGCGAGACTATTGTTTACAAAATCCAAAGGGCCTTTCCAAGACTCACGAGGCAAAGACTTCCCCCGGGGCAGAGGAGAAAGCAATGGAAGATTTCGCCCTAGGGGCAGAAATGGACCACAAAATCAGGGGTCCAGAGAATCTTTCTCTGGAACTTCCTATCAGCATCACTGAATGGGGTCCTGATTGCCTTCCTCTGGAGGCAGTTGGTGGGGGGGTGATTATCCCTGCATCTATCTGCCTGGCAATCGATAACTTTTGGACAAATGGGTGCAGGGGAAAATATCCAGAGGTTACAAAATTCCACTATTTGTAAGTCCCAAACCCCAGATGTTCCACCCAATCAAAGGGAAGTAGTAGTCTTAGAAATTCAAAAACTGCTCGAAAAAAAGAGTCATCCAAAATTTCTTACCAGACCAGACAGGATCCAGCGTTTACTCAAGATTCTTTTTAGTCCTCAAAAAAACAGTGGACTGGAGACCCAGTTAGGATCTCAGCCAGTTCAACAAGGCAGTTCAGCAAATCAAATTCTGGATGGTTTTAGTTCTATATATATTTCCATTTTTGGAAAAAGGCAATTGGATTTGCTCTATAGACCTCCAAGATGCTTATCACCACATAAAAATTGAAAAAGCTCCAGGAGGTTTCTGCGCTTCTGGCTAGGAGCCAGTCATTTCCAGTTCAGAGCATTGACCTTTGGTCTCACCACAGTGTGTTCACCAAATGCATGGCAGTGGTTGCAGCTCATCTCAGACTGCAAGGTTTTCGAGTCTTTCTGTATCTTGATGACTGGCTCCTCACCACTAACACCAGGCATCTTTTAGAGCAAGAAACTACACTATAAATATTTGTACATCTCTAGGCATAACAATAAATTTCAAAAAGTCCAGCCTTCAGCCTTCTCAGCAACTGGATTTCATCAGTGCTCATTTAGACACCGTTTCAGGGATTGCATCCCTCCCTCCATAAAGACTTATCAGAGTTAAAATCAGGCAAATTCTTCAGAGCAAAAGGGTTCCAGTTAAACTTGTTTTTCAAACCTTAGGCTCCATGGTGGCATCAATCACACTGGTTCCTTTACTGAGGTTTCATATACGAATCCAGCAGTGGTTACTAGCATCCCAATGGTCTCTGATACATCAACTAATGTCTCATCTAGTTTTGATTACCAGCTGTTGCAAACAGGATCTCAAATGGTGGCTGCACTCTGACCAGATTCTCTTGAGCCAGCCATTCATTTTTCCTCAGCCCCAAGCCATAGTGACCGCGGATGCTTCCCAGATAGGGTGGAGGGGCATTATCTGGGAAGGACAGTCCAAGGCACATGGTTCCAACTGGAGGCCAACATGCACATCAATATTCTGAAAATGAAGGCAGTGCTGTTAGCATTGCAAGCATTCCAAGATGCCCTTCCTCCTGGGACAGTAGCAATTAAGACAGACAACATGTCGGTAGTCTTGTATATAAACAAACAAGGGGGAGCCAAATCTTACCCACTGTATCGAGAAGCACTCAGAGTTTGGCAATGGATGATTTCTTCCAACCACTTTCTGATAGCAATGCACATTCCAGGAAGTTCCAACGTGATAGTGGACAAACTGAGTAGGACTATTCTCATGCCTCATGGACTGGTCTCTAAATCCTTCAGTGGCAAACAAGATTTTTCACCATTGGGGCCAACCTTGTTGTGACCTCTTTGCTTCTCCCCTGAACAACAAGTGCAGAAGTTACTTTGCCCTAATCCCCCCTCCGGGGGAGTCACCCAGAGATGCTCTTCTTCATGATTGGTCTCCTGGTCGGTTATATTGGTTCATAGATTCATAGGTTGGTACTAGGCTATCGGCCCTAGGGCCTATACAAGCCTAACTATAAAAATTCACTGGCTATTTCTTCCCAAACTATTTACTTCCCTGGACCCCTGTCTAGCAGGGCAACTGAAGTGATCCCTGGGGTGAATTTCCTTTCTCACATTCAGTCATCAAGGTTCCTTTTAAAGAGGACCAAATAGGTGCTCTGCTTGACATGTATGAGCAGTCTATTCCAGAGTCTGGGGAGTCTCTGGGTCAGGAACCTATCCCTCCAGCATGTTTTGTTTATTGTGATGACAAGGTTTAGATCCCTGGAGCATGTGGCTCTGAGGGATTAGGATTTCTTTAAGTTTAGCATGTCCAACAGCTCTGGGTTTGACATGGCCTTGTATATTAAGCAGAGATCGCCTCGGAGTCGACGATATGCGACAGAGTATAGCTGGAGTTTTTTAAGGTGGTCAGCATAGGGCATCTGCTTTAGGCCTGTGATTCTTTTAGTGAGGTATTTCTGCGGCCTTTCCAGTTGTTGCAGATGTCTTGAGAGGTACATACCAAGTGGGGTTGTATTCTACAATGGGTCTAATGAGGGAAGAGTACAGTGGGACAATGACCTCCTTTTTTCTGGATGAAAAGCCCTTAGTGATGAGGTGTGCCACATAGAAGGATTTCCTGACTGTTGTGGCAATGTGGTTATTGAAGGTAAGACCACTGTCCACCTGTGTCCCTAAGTCTCTTATCACACTTTTGGTGTTTAGTGTACTGCCACCTATGTGGTAATTCATGGGTGCATGTTTTTTCCCAAAGGGGATAACTATACATTTCTTGGCATTGAGCTTAAGCACATGGCTCTGGCACCAAGCATCTGTTTCTGTAAGGCCCTTTTGTAGAGTATCAACATAATTTGAGGATTCAATAATGGCTCCCAGTTTGCAGTCATCTGCGAACTTTGTTAGCCAGAGTTCCTTAGTGTTGGCCTGCACTTCAAAGAAGTAGATGCCAAACAAGAGAGGTCCCAGGACTGAACCCCGAGGTACTCCACTTGTCACTTGTCTGGAGCTGGATTTGGAGTCAGCTACTTTTACAGTGTGGGTTCTGTCAGTAACCCAGATGGCAACCCATTGAGTGATGTAGGGATTAATGCCCAGCTTAGTAAGTTTATCTATGATTCCAGAGTGGGGGATGGTGTCAAAGGCCTTGGTGAGGTCCAGATAGGCTGTGTGGACTGCCTTACCCTCTTCCACGGCTCTGGAGACTGATTCAAAGAAGTCAATCAGGTGCAGGAGACAAGATTGGCCCTTCACAAACCCAAACTGGGTGGGGTCCAGTGTTTTAAGGTTGCCAATGTCTTTGTTTATAAGTTCCATGATAATACGTTCCATGGCCTTGCAGATCAGGTTCGTCAGACTGATTGGGTGGTAGTCCCTGGGATCCAAGGTGGATCCCCCCTTGTGGAGTGGGATAACTGTAGCTGTGCGCCACTCAGTGGGCATGAAGCCTGAGGTGAGGGTGTGATTAAACATGACACTTAGGTGAGGTGCCAGTTAATTTTGTAGTTCATGTAGTACACAGCCCAGGATGTCATCTGGTCCCATGGATGCTGTATTCGTAGCTTTGGAGAGTACGTTTTTTACCTGTGTGGCTGTTATTACCGGAATTTGGCAATCTTCCGGTATTGAGATGGGCCATTTAGGGGGTAAGAGGGGGGTGAAGTTGGCACTGAATCGATCTGCCAGGATATTGGCAATATCCTTGGGATCAGTATATTTAATGCCATTCTATTGTAGCTCAGAGCAGATCTGAGCATTGCCATTTAGATTCTTGACATAGTTATAGAATGCCTTGTGGTTGTCTTTGGAATCTTTGGCAATTTTATTTTCGTAACTAGCTTTGGAGGATTTTATGAGGGATCTCAGCTTCTTACTGAGGCTGGTAAGGGAGTTTTTTGCATCCTGGGATTTTCCTCTTTTCTGCAACAGTTTTTTCCTTTTGTTGTAAAGTTTGTTTATGGCAGGGGACCATTAGATTGACTTCCTTTTTTTTGGAAGAGAGCATCTTGGTTCTATCTGGGATGGCACCATTCATGCATGAGTGGATGTGCTCATACAGTGCCTTAGTATAGGACTCAGCAGTCGAACTTTCAGTTCCCGTCTGCATGGGTGTCATGAAGTTTGTAACTTCTGACTTGAGTAGCATGAAGCTGACTTTGGAGAAGTTCTTTCTGGAGGTTTCCTTACTGGTGGGTGGGGTTGGGATGTGGATGTTAAGGGTGATTAGCTTATGGTCTGACCTGACCAACGAGGGGGTGACCATAGGTGTTGAGCATCGATTTCCCATGTTGGTAATGACCAAGTCTAGGATATTGGAGCCCCTGGTGGGACTATGGATTAGTTGATCCAGGGCATTGGAATTTATGAATTCCAAGAACCGTTCGGCAAAGGTGTTGGTACATGAGTAGTTTTCCCAGTTAATGGCAGGGTAGTTGAAATCACCCAATATTAGGGTGTTTGGTTGTATATTAATATTTTTCAGTATGTTTAGAAATGTGTAGTGAGAATCTTGGGGCATAGTGGGGGATCTGTAGCAAGCTACAATTTGGATTGCAGTCTTACCTAGTGTTAGTTGCACCTGGAGAATTTTAGATGCATTGTGCTGGGCAACTAATGTGGTGGTGTGAATATCCTTGGTGAATATGGATACTCTTCCACCTTTAGTGATTCAATCCTAGTTTGGTGGCCAAAAAGTGTGGTAAGAGTTGTAGGCTAGTATTGCCTTTCCCCGACTCCTCTCATATCACAATTCCTAAAGAAAGCCAAAAGGATGAAGAATTCAGTAATCCTCATTGCTCCCTTCTGGCTTTGACAGGTTTGGTTTCCCTTCCTTTGGCCTCATCTAATAAGGAAACCATGTATTTTGGATCCAGTTCCAGATCTGCTAACTCACTCAGAGGGCACAATTCATCCTTTCCTTTCTTCTCTTGTCCAATGTATTATTATTATTGCTCATTACAAGTCTTCTGCTAGAAAACTGTATCAAAGCAAATGGGAACATTTTACTAGTTGGGCCTTAAAAAATGAACTGGACCCTTATACCAGTCCCATTCATAAGTTTAGAATTTTCTAAATACACTTTTCAATCTGGTTCCTGTGCATCTACGATAAAAGTTCATCTGGCAGTGATTTCAAATTTCCATTAAGGCTTGAATGACTCTTCTCCATACCTCTCAACCTGGAAACATCAAAAATCTGAACAAGGCACATGAAAAATAGGTACAAATCTGTACGCTAATTAACATAAAATGTGCATACATAATTACATAACCCCTACCACTCCAATGGAATTGTGGGATACAACTTTCAAATGCAAACTGAAGAACAGACAACCAAAATATGGTACCAGAGTCCCCCTGCAGCCATTCCAATGTCCCATTATCTGGCTATTTTCCCCCATTTACCATAAACACTAATGTGCATACTGTTTTACTTCTACAATGATTATTTGGATTTTATTTTTACATTTTATAGCACAATGCACAAACACTACTAGACATATGCTAAACAAAGCAATACTGTCTCACAATGAAAATAGACTTAGTATTAAAACTTCTCTGTCCTTGAAATTCACATTCATTGAAACAGCATTGAAACCACACCATATTCAAAGAAATTGCATCTGGCCAGTGGTGGATAAAGATTACCTTTGGGCAGTTTTCAAATCATAGGTCCCTTGCACACAAAACAAGAAACATACATGTGTTATTTGAATCACCTTCCTGACTTTATTAAATTATATTCTTTGTATAATACAGCACACTTGTTAGACTTAGAGCGCATTTTAAATTTATTGTTTGAACATTTTTCCAGTAGGCAATGATGCATGAACCAATAATGACAAAACTGCCCAATTCAGAACATTTCCATCATAAAAGTCTACTTCCACACACACATATATATGGATTCATTTTATAATCTTGAAATATTGAAATCTCGAATTTCAGTATCTCAAGACTATAAAGCCAAACATTAACAATATCGAAACCCCAAAAGCACGAAATTCAAAATTGCGACTTTTAAGTACACCCTCCACCACACAAACATACATACACCTTCCTCCCTATACTACAACAAACCAACAAAACACACACAAACAGAACACAAATACACACACATACCCTACATATAAGCAAGGGGGCAAGCCCCCCCACACCTCTGCTACTTATATATACTAACTCCAAGGTCGCACTAAAAAGACAAAGACACTAAAACCACCACTACGTACTCTATATTCCCCTTGCACAAACATACACCATATACATACAAACACCACCACTCTCAACACTTATACACTCACACTCTTACCTACCTACCTTAACCTACAGCTAAAACTTCCCAACACACTCACATTCACTCAAATCCCTACCCAAAACCCTTAAAAAACAGCACTTACCTGAATCTCCACATATATCCACACAACATTAGGCAAACCATATCCCACAGCACCTTACAAACACAGCAAATCCCATGTACTGCACCACCACAACCGCAAATTCGACACTTTGAATTCGATCAAGTGCAGTTTCACTCAACTGCACTTTCAGCATTTTCGTCTCGAGATACTGAAATTTGAGATTTCAGTATTTTGAGATAGTAAAGTGCTTATATATATGTATGTATATATATATATATATATATATATATATATATATATATATATATATATATATATATATATATAAATATAATGACAGTAGTATAAGCCATAGGCATCTTGCACAGCTTCTCGAACTTATTTTCAATTTCAATTTTTTGCATGACTTACTCTGATTTGTGTTATCAGACCAACTCAATAGCTGTAAATGCACAGCAAAATAAATTAGGCAAACTGCATGTTTTAAGACTTCCAATTTTTAGTCCAAGTATTGACAGACCCTCTTCTACATTTATCCTGAAGCATCAAAACTATCATTGTAATCCAAGTGCTGTTAACTGGCCACTCTTGCTTCTCTACTGTCTGCAGTGTAAAAATATGTGTTTTATCTTGAATGCTGGAAAATGTACTGTACTTGTTTAAAAATATTTTTCATATAATGCAGCACAGAACATAATAATTCTGATTTTCTGTTCCTGAATTTGGGTTAATGATATTTGTTGTTCTTTCCACTGAGGCACAAATGCCCTTGTGCATGACATTTTCTCACTTCTTTTGTATCTGTAGCTACACTCTTGACTTGTTACACCCACCCCTTTTAAAATTACAACAACACAGTACAGTATCAGCAATGCATCTACATACTGTGGGAGTAGAACTCACAGCATTCTGCATCAAAAGCAAATATTTAACCTGTTATGTTATTAACAATGCAAGTGATGCCACATAAGCAACACTAAACTCCTTTTCCCCTGAACCTCTCAGCTCCTTGTAAAATCCACTCAGCACTCAACTGCATCTCTCAACTTTACAGCACAAGGAATCTGGAAAAGGCAAAATTTATTGGGGGGGGGGGGGCAAAAACCAGAAACAGATTTTAAACATTGCTTGTATAATTTTGGAAAGTTGATAGAATAAAATGCTGTGTTGCCACCATGCATTTTACTGCCAAGTCTTGAATCCAGGACCCTGTGCACTACAGTCAGAGCAACATACCACTATGCCAAATCAGCAGTTTCCTGAATGATAGGAAGACTGATACTTAAATGGATATAATTTAGTGAATTCAGTTCTCACTTCTCACCATAGCTCTCAATCTCTTAGCACAAAAAATCTGGACAAAGCCAATAATGGGAGAATACAGAATTCTGTTCTCACTTCTCACCATAGCTCTCAATGTCTTAGCACAAAAAACCTGGACAAATCCAATAATGGGGAAATACAACCCCAAAAATAGGAACAAATTTTAAATACAGATCTTATAAACTTAGAAAATTGCTAGAATAAAAAGTTTTGTGTTATCATTTATTTTCCTGAAGAATATGAAGTCTGAAATTAAAATGCCTGTCATTATTTAGTGAAATCAGTCCTTCAAAGATTTGCCACAAAAATCTAGAAAACCCCACGTTTTATGATGAACAGAACAAAAATATGAGGCATAAATCTAGAAAGCTTTCACAAGTGGTGGTGGCTAGGGACTTCAAGCTCTAGTCAGCGCAGCATAATAAATACCTATGTAGTCCTGTTAACATCCTTGTGGCTTGTTTCCATTTGCAGAATCACCATTCCTGCTTGCAGCTACCCATTAACAGCTAATGAACCACCGTTATTCCATTCCCTCACAGCTTGGCTGGAGTAGCCGGAAATGCATGCACGTGAGCCCTTGAGCTAATTTCTGGCAGGCTGGCAGGCCATTTCAAGGAGCTGATGTCATTGCACATGTGATGACATCAACTCAAAAATCTGAAAAGAAAATTAAAATAAAAAAGCCGGAAAATTCAGAAATTAAGGGGTGCCACTCAGGAATTATCACACCCCATTATTTGGACCCCAAAACTCAGTAAAAACAGAGTAATTCCAAAAAATATTGATTTGTTGAAGTTTAAAAGTAGTGGTTAACACTGAAATATCAGCATGATGTTTAATGAGTCTGTTAAATTGAATGAAATTAATCTACAGCTACTAAAATGAAAGCCACTCTTGTACAAACTGATGTAGTATGTAAAATATACATCTTTATTGGAATGTGTTGCAGCACAACTGCTTTCTAACATACTTTAGGCAATTACAAAAAAAAATCAAATTTCAGTTAAAATTATCTGTGATAGCACACACACACACACACACACACACACACACACACACACACACACACACGCACACTATGTTTTGGAAATTTGCAAGAATTTCAGAGGCTCTCTGTTCTTAACTTAGTATGTACATTTTGTATTTAAAAGGAGTAGTGTCTTTTCCAACTTCCAGATCAATTTAATGCAAGAAAGAAAATTACTACTAGTATAGGTACTGACAGAGTTCTCGCCATGCCTGCTGCATTTTGTATAAACCAGTATCTCCACTGTCCGTTTTATAGCACAAGGCCTGTGTTTTCTGCAGTTGTGACATGTTGTGAAGCTGGTTCATCATTAGAGTAGTCCTAATTAACAAAAGTACTTCATTTCTTAATTTAAGGAAATATTTATTACAAGTGTCTCTGCTTTCAGAAGAAAGCAGCACCTACAAAAGCATAGGTATGCTGGATCTTGTATTCCAATAGAGGGAAATAGTAAAGGTGGCCTCTTGATTCCTGTGTGAAAATGATGGAATAAATCACTGGTCACATCTCATTTTATCTCCACATATTTTTGTAGTTGTTTCCATGTTACACAATGCATATAGGAGACTCCAGCAGTGAAGGCGATAAACAAACCTATTCGCACCCAGTCAGTAGCATATCTGGTATTTTCTGCAAAGAGGGATAAAAAGGGTAAGAAACTGTAAAGATGTGTTTTTCTTCAACTTGGTAAAATATACACAGTATCAAGACACATTCTACTAGGGTCTTTGAGGAATGCTGTATCCTAATAGTAGATTTTGATGGCAGAAAATTATCTCTTTAACCACTTAATTTGACCCTAGCAAGTACATAAGCTGCAGGTGTTTCATAAACATCAGTATAGATTTCTTCTCTTCTGGTTTATCACTGTTCTTGTACTCAGAAACATCACTTTAGTTATCCAAAGGATAGCCATCACTAGCTGCTAATGTTGCAGAAATTATGGACACTGAGAGACCATACTATTGGCATTTTACATATCTTTAGAAGATACAATATATGTATTTCATTGCAGTATAAAATGTTCTAACCATTTGTAATTCAGAAGTTCATTAGATTAGATTGGAAGTGCAAGGGTCTTGCTTTCTTGAAAAAAACAGCTGTAAAGGAGAACAGTGACTATTGTTTTTTGTACCATTTCATGGGGTGGCAAAAGCCACATCACTATGGCTAGGCTTACAAATGCCCCAGGGCAGCTAGCCTAGTACTATACTATGAAACTATGAAACTATGAAACTATAAACATCCATTGCTCTCATGTAGCTTCATATTACTTTTTTTAGTAATTCCATAACTTGCCTTATGAGTCTTACAATTTCCAAGAAATACCTTGTCTAAAACAAAAAACAGTAAGCACATTGTTTTAAATGTTGAGTGAGTGGTCAAAATACTCATTTTTTTACTTCTTATACTGAAGAAAATACTTCTACTAGGAATGTGAAAACTGAAAAAATGCATGCTTTAAATGAAGTAGTTTCTTTGCAGTGCGACAAGTCTAAAGCAAGAATAATTGTGCCTGCATTACGTTGTTGAGTTACAATTAAGCAAGAGAAATGTATTTTTGGAGGAAGAAATGTTCACACCCTGCTACATTCTAACTGCATGATTAACTTTGTTAAGGGTCCCCTAATGTGCAATTATAAGAGTTATAATGACAAAAACATATGGTAATATGTATTCATTCCCCGGGATTCATGAACCTTGCGCCAGGCGCACGCATAGCGTAGGCGCCACAACGCCAGATATGGCCGCCGAGCGATTCAGGTACGATCCAATTCCACGTGCACTACCGGCGTGTGCCTGAGTTGCGCCGCCTCCGGCGTAGGTATGTTAAACACCCCATGTGCGGTGTTGCACCATGCAAATGAAGGTATATAGTGATCCATGAAGTGGCACAGGCATAGCATAAGGGCACGGCAATGTAAACCAAAAAAAAACGGTTTACATATATCCAAACATGACATAGGAGTAACGGAAGGCTGTCAACGTCAGGTATCATACTGTTGCAATATGCCAATGGTGAAAGACACCGAGAATGTCAAAAGAAAACATGCACAAAATGTAAATAATGACATAAATGGTATGTCCGCAGAAACCACAGCAGGACCCCAGGACATGTCCGCGGAAGGTGCGAAACAATGAAATAATATGACAATGTCATAAAAGAGCAGTATAATACATATCAGCTTCACAGCCACAATACACCATAGTATGCATGGAAAGCCACAACCACAGCGCAAGGGTTGCCAAGGAGTGGCGGCAGTGTTCGGCGCCGTAACTATGTATTAGTAGTCAATGCCATGCAAATGAGGCAGATAATACTGAATCGGAACCCCCCCGCCAGCGTAAGGCTGCACCAAACGGCGCAGCGGTAATACACCGAGGAGTGGCCCAGAGGGAATACATGTCAACCGCAGAGGGGTGTGCCACTGTAGGAGGAAGCACATTGGAGCCCAGCAAACATGGGCTGTACAATGCACATCACAGCAGCAGGACCGGCGTGTGGGGAAATAGTTGCGCTGAGAGTACACAATGCGCGCAGAGATGCATGTGCATGAGGATGACTACGTTCCCCTAACCCAGTCATGTGACGGCCACCCCGTCAACAACAACGGATACAGGAAGGTGATGCGGAGAATATGAGGAAATGCGGAAGCAGTGTAATTGGAGTCGTAATGAGCAATCAACACCAATCAACCCACGAAGGGCAATTGGCGGCAGCTGACAACTCTGCATGCAGAAACCTGCAAAACGGGAAAGGGGAGGCATATGAATGCAAAGAAAGTAGGGGATGTAGCAGAATTGGAAAGAGTGAAGAACCGATACAGCACAGCCAAGTAGAGAGGTAGCATAACGGCGGCAGCAGACAAAATGCATGATATGCCATGTCCCAGAAACGACACATGACAGGGCTCTGCAGGATGCAATCCAGGAAATAGTAGGTGCAACGTGCAGTAACAGTAAGGTAAGGTCTAAAGCTAAACCAATGCAGGCAAGTGTAATGTAACACCAAAGGCAACAGCGTTGCAGTGCCAACAGTAAAACACGGAAGATAATCCACAGATACGGCCGCACAGACACACCCAATGACATCACCGGGTGTACAGCACAACAGTATAAAGTGTGAATGCACACAACACACAGCGCGTATTCCCAAACGCCGCACTTTAGGTGTAAACACACGGGGAACTTTTAAAATGTATATGTTGGGTGCCGCCGTGGCCGTGATACATCAGCATGTGTCAGAGACAGACGGAGTTGCGGAGGAGGGTGCCGACAACTACTGTAGGCCTCAGAGGAGAAGGAGAGTGTTCAGACCAAGGGTAACCTACCAGGGGCTTCAAGACCTAGAGATAGTAGAGCGTTACAGGGTGGACAGGGACACATTACAGCAAATAGCAGAGCTGTGCCGGCCACGCCTGAGAACAAGAAACAACAGATAGGAGCCCATCCCAGTGGACACAAAGGTATGTGTAAGCTTGCGAATACTGGCTACAGGTACCTTTCAAAGGCCAACCAGGGATATAATGGGCATCTCACAGGCATCAGCATCCAGGGTACTACACCAGTTTCTGGATGCCATGTTACAACATGCCCATGAGTATATATACTTCCCCAGATCTCAGGAGGAGTTGGCTAGCAATATACGCCACTTCCACCATGTGGCAGAATACCCGGAGGTACTGGGTGCGATAGACTGTACACACATACAAATCAAGTCACCACCTGGGGAGCAGGGTAGACGCTACATAAACCGCAAGGGATTCCCCTCCATCAATTGCCAGGTCGTGTGCAATGCGCAGGGCATTATCATGGATGTGTGTGCTGGCAGCCCTGGAAGCTACCACGACTCCCATATCTGGCATGCCTCACAGCTGTATCAGGTATTCGCCAGGGGGGACATCACACAAGGCCACCTTGTGGGGGATGCTGGCTATGCACTGGAGCCGTGGATGATGACACCCATCAGAAATGCACACACACACATGCAAGAATGCCATAATGAGGCACACGCACAAACCAGAATAATCATAGAGCGTGTGTTTGGGATGCTGAAATCACGGTTCCGGTGCTTGGATACATCCAGTGGAGCCCTGCAGTACTCTGCAGGCACATGTGCCCACATATTCATAGTATGTGCCATGCTACATAATATGATCCTGCGGAAACAGCTGCTGCAGGGACATAATGGTGAAGGGCCACAAAGCCCACCACAACTGCCAAGGCAAGCACAGGCACAGAGGGTTCAGCGCCATGAACACACTGTGCCAGCCCCAGTAGGCAGACGGAGGCGTACCCAATATGCCTATGCCCTGGCAAAGAGGGAACGTATAGCACATACTCTGACAGCGTAGGCCCCATGGACTGACACCTCCCTACCTGCACACACTGTGAAATGGATGGCACACAAACATGGCCGCCCGTAATATGTACCGTATGGGTGGTCCCATGTGTGACTCCAACATAGGTAGCACCCAAACACTGCACACCCAACAGCCAGCGGAGCATGGAACGCCAACACCTTAACCGTACGCGGGTCCTACAGCAGACGGCGTTGCCGTATGCTGCCACGTTCGCCGCAAGGTGTATACATATGTAGATATGTGCATACACAGATATGGAGATAGATATCATTACACACATAGAAATATATGTACACATACACATATATAAAGTACAACAGGTAAGACAGGGAATCAGAGGGATGCAAGGTGACAGAGAAGTAAGACGCGATATCTGTACATAGTAAACATAGTGAACGACAACCTGAGTATCCGGGAGGGTTGACAGAACAGGGAATGCCACCCATGGAAAGGTCAACCTACCTAAATGCATAATCGCGAGTCGGGATGATCGCCAGGCCACTGTACAGTAACAGTACATGTGCGGGTAACATTATTAGGATATGAGGAGGTAGACACCGCCGGTGATGCGGGCAACGCAGGTACTGTGTGCAACCGTCCCTGTGACAGCGGCAGTATGTGTATGTGTGCGGTGAGGGTGTCGTGTGTTCCGCTGTCTTGAGTGTAATGTGTTTGCCACTGTAAAATGTGTATGTAGGTGACATGTGACAGGCTGAGTGGAATAACATGTGTAGGCATACAGTATAGGAACCACAGGCGTATGTACAGCAGTACCCCCAAAGTAGTACTGAGAGCCCCTCCCTGGCTAGGCACGTGGCGACGTAAACGATGCAGCGAAAATGTCCCAGAATGTACCACAGGACTATAGCCAACATGAAATGCAAAGGACGTATGTACAAACCATGACCGTATGTATGACACCGATATGTTAATTGCAAAACGATACGTCGGCAACGTTACACAGCAATAGTCATGTACCGTGGAAATACGCATGTGCTACCCCGGCACTGATCGTGGCTACGCATCGCCCGTAAACACCGCTGTGTGTTCTACGAGTGTCAAACAAGCAATCGCCACCCGAATAGGTGGCAACCGGTAGCATACAGGCCGTCCCAAGTACAGGACCACAATGACCGTAAATATCCGGGACAAAATGCCAAGGGATAGTCGGCACGTACGAACAACCGCAGATATACTACCGATGTGAAGGAGGAATACATGCAGGAAGCACACATGCAGGCGATACCGACACCAGCCGACATCAACACAACCTACACTCCCAGAACAACAGACAGGTAACTTGCAGCTCCCCAGGCAGGGATGGAGCACACACACAAGCATACCGTGTATGTAGAAATGCAAGGCCCACAACCCGCACGTCACCCACAACCGATATACCCCATCTCACATATCAAAGGGATACAAGCCGCAATAGCAGCACAAACATACAGGCAGTCAATGACAGCGGCATAACACAAAAAAGCA